>NC_091207.1:5016652-5111652 GCF_040958095.1 Procambarus clarkii
CGTGTGTACTTGGCTCCCGTGTGTACCTGGCACCCGTGTGTCCCTGGCTCCCGTGTGTACCTGGTTCCAGTGTGTACCTGGTTCCCGTGTGTTCTTGGCTCCCGTGTGTACCTGGCTCCCGTGTGTACCTGGCTCCAGTGTGTACCTGGCTCCCGTGTGTACCTAGCTCTCGTGTGTACCTGGCTCCCGTGTGTACCTGGCTCCCGTGTGTACCTGGCTCCCGTGTGTATCTGGCTCCCACGTGTACCTGGCTCCCGTATGTACCTGGCTCCCGTGTGTACCTGGCTCCCGTGTGTACCTGGCTCCGGTGTGTTACCTGGCTCCCGTGTGTACCTGGCTCCCGTGGGTACATGGCTCCCGTGTGTACCTGGCTCCCATGTGTACCTGGCTCCCGTGTTTTACCTGGCTTCCGTGTGTACCTGGCTCCCGTGTGTACCTGGCTCCCATGTGTACCTAGCACCCGTGTGTGCCTGGCTCCCGTGTGTGCCTGGCTCCCGTGTGTACCTGGCTCCCATGTGTACATGGCTCCCGTGTGTACCTGGCTCCCATGTGTACCTAGCACCCGTGTGTGCCTGGCTCCCGTGTGTACCTGGCTCCCGTGTGTACCTGGCTCCCGTGTGTACCTGGCTCCCGTGTGTACCTGGCTCCCGTGTGTACCTGGCTCCCGTGTGCACCTGGCTCCCGTGTGTACCTGACTCCCGTGTGTGCATGGCTCCCGTGTGTACCTGGCTCCCGTGTGTACCTGGCTCCCGTGTGTACCTGGCTCCCGTGTGTACCTGGCTCCCGTGTGTACCTGGCTCCCGTGTGTGCCTGGCTCCCGTGTGTACCTGGCTCCTATGTGTACCTGGCTCCCGTGTGTGCCTGGTTCCCGTGTGTGCCTGGCTCCCGTGTGTGCCTGGCTCCCGTGTGTACATGGCTCCCGTGTGTGCCTGGCTCCCGTGTGTACCTGGCTCCCGTGTGTGCCTGGCTCCCGTGTGTGCCTGGCTCCCGTGTGTACCTGGTTCCCGTGTGTACCTGGCACCCGTGTGTGCCTGGCTCCCGTGTGTACATGGCTCCCGTGTGTACCTGGCTCCCGTGTGTACCTGGCTCCCGTGTGTACATGGCTCCCGTGTGTACCTGGCTCCCGTGTGTACATGGCTCCCGTGTGTACATGGCTCCCGTGTGTACATGGCTCCCGTGTGTACCTGGCACCCGTGTGTGCCTGGCTCCCGTGTGTACATGGCTCCCGTGTGTACCTGGCTCCCATGTGTACCTAGCACCCGTGTGTGCCTGGCTCCCATGTGTACCTGGCTCCCATGTGTAGATGGCTCCCGTGTGTACCTGGCTCCCACGTGTACCTGGCACCCGTGTAAGCCTGGCTCCCGTGTGTACCTAGCTCTCGTGTATACCTGGTTCCCGTGTGTACCTGGCTCCCGTGTGTACCTGGCTCCCGTGTGTAGCTGGTTCCCGTGTGTACCTGGTTCCCGTGTGTACCTAGTTCCCGTGTGTACCTGGCTCCCGTGTGTACCTGGCTCCAGTGTGTACCTGGCTACAGTGTGTACCTAGCTCCCGTGTGTACCTGGCTCCCGTGTGTACCTGGCTCCCGTATGTACCTGGCTCACGTATTTATCTGGCTCCCGTGTGTGCCTGGCTCCCGTGTGTCCCTGGCTCCCGTGTGTGCCTGGCTCACGTATGTATCTGGCTCCAGTATGTACCTGGTACCCGTGTGTACCTGGTTCCCATATTTACCTGACTCGATCCCGTGTGTTACCTGGCTCCCGTGTGTTACCTGGCTCCCGTGTGTACCTGGCTCCCGTGTGTACCTGGCTCCCGTGTGTACCTGGCTTCCGTGTGTACCTGGCTCCAGTGTGTTACCTAGCTCCCGTGTGTACCTGGCTCCCGTGGGTACCTGGCACCCGTTTGTACCTGGCTCCAGTGTGTACCTGGTTCCCGTGGGTACCTGGCACCCGTTTGTACCTGGCTCCAGTGTGTACCTGGCTCCCGTGGGTACCTGGCACCCGTTTGTACCTGGCTCCAGTGTGTACCTGGCACCCGTTTGTACCTGGCTCCAGTGTGTACCTGGCACCCGTTTGTACCTGGCTCCAGTGTGTACCTGGCTCCAGTGTGTACCTGGCACCCGTTTGTACCTGGATCCAGTGTGTACCTGGCTCCCGTGGGTACCTGGCACCCGTTTGTACCTGGCTCCAGTGTGTACCTGGCACCCGTTTGTACCTGGCTCCCGTGTGTACCTGGTTCCAGTGTGTACCTGGCTCCAGTGTGTACCTGGCACCCGTTTGTACCTGGCTCCAGTGTGTACCTGGCTCCCGTGGGTACCTGGCTCCCGTGTGTACCTGGCTCCAGTGTGTACCTGGCACCCGTTTGTACCTGGCTCCCGTGTGTACCTGGCTCCAGTGTGTACCTGGCACCCGTTTGTACCTGGCTCCAGTGTGTACCTGGCACCCGTTTGTACCTGGCTCCCGTGTGTACCTGGCACCCGTTTGTACCTGATTCCAGTATGTACCTGGCTCCCGTGGGTACCTGGCACCCGTTTGTACCTGACTCCAGTGTGTACCTGGCTCCCGTGTGTACCTGGCTCCCGTTTGTACCTGGCTCCAGTGTGTACCTGGCTCCCGTGTGTACCTGGCACCCGTTTGTACCTGACTCCAGTGTGTACCTGGCGCCCGTGTGTACCTGGCTCCCGTGGGTACCTGGCACCCGTTTGTACCTGGCTCCAGTGTGTACCTGGCTCCCGTGTGTACCTGGCACCCGTTTGTACCTGACTCCAGTGTGTACCTGGCTCCCGTGTGTACCTGGCTCCCGTGGGTACCTGGCACCCGTTTGTACCTGGCTCCAGTGTGTACCTGGCTCCCGTGTGTACCTGGCACCCGTTTGTACCTGACTCCAGTGTGTACCTGGCTCCCGTGTGTACCTGGCTCCCGTGTGTACCTGGCTCCCGTGGGTACCTGGCACCCGTTTGTACCTGGCTCCAGTGTGTACCTGGCTCCCGTGTGTACCTGGCTCCCGTGGGTACCTGGCACCCGTTTGTACCTGGCTCCCGTGGGTACCTGGCACCCGTTTGTACCTGGCTCCCGTGGGTACCTGCCTCCCGTGTGTACCTGGCTGCCGTGGGTACCTGGCTCCCGTGTGTACCTGGCTGCCGTGGGTACCTGGCTACAGTGTGTACCTGGCTCCCGTGGGTACCTGGCACCCGTTTGTACCTGGCTCCCGTGGGTACCTGGCACCCGTTTGTACCTGGCTCCCGTGGGTACCTGCCTCCCGTGTGTACCTGGCTGCCGTGGCTACCTGGCACCCATTTGTACCTGACTCCCGTGTGTTACCTGGCTTCCGTGTGTACCTGGCTGTACCTGCCTCCCGTGTGTACCTGGCTCCCGTGTGTACCTGGCTCCCGTGTGTACCTGGCTGCCGTGGGTACCTGGCTCCCATGTGTACCTGGCTGCCGTGGGGACCTGGCTCCAGTGTGTACCTGGCTGCCGTGGGTACCTGGCTCCCGTGTGCACCTGGCTGCCGTGGGTACCTGACTCCAGTGTGTACCTGGCTGCCGTGGGTACCTGGCACCCGTTTGTACCTGGCTTCCGTGTGTTACCTGGCTTCCGTGTGTACCTGGCTGTACCTGGCTGCCGTGTGTACCTGGCTGCCGGGTGTACCAGGTTCCAGTGTGTACCTGGCTCCTGTGTGTTACCTGGCTCCCGTGTGTACCTGGCTCTCATGTGTACCTGGCTCCCGTGTGTACATGGCTCTTGTGTGTATACCTGGCTCCCGAGTGTACCTGGTTCTCATGTGTACCTGACTCCCGTGTGTTCATGGCTCTTGTGTGTACCTGGCTCCCGTTTGTTACCTGGCTCCCGTGTGTACCTAGCTCCCGTGTGTACCTGGCTCCCGTGTGTACCTAGCTCCCGTGTGTACCTGGCTCCCGCGTGTACCTGTCTCACGTATTTACCTTGCTCCCGTGTGTACCTGGCTCCCATGTGTACCTGGCTCCCGTGTGCACCTAGTTTCAGTGTGTACCTGGCTCCCATGTGTACCTGGCTCCCATGTGTACCTGGCTCCGGTATGTACCTGGCTCCCGTATGTACCTGGCTCCCGTATGTACCTGGTTCCCGTATGTACCTGGCTCCCGTATGTACCTGGCTCCCGTATGTACCTGGCTCACGTGTGTACCTGGCTCACGTGTGTACCTGGCTCACGTGTGTACCTGGCTCCCATGTGTACCTGGCTCCCGTGTGCACCTGGCTCCCGTATGTACCTGGCTCCGATATGTACCTGGCTCCTGTGTGTACCTGGCTCCAGTATGTACCTAGCTCCCGTGGGTACCTGGCTCCCGTATGTACCTGGCTCCCATGTGTACCTGGCTCCCGTGTGCACCTAGTTTCAGTGTGTACCTGGCTCCCATGTGTACCTGGCTCCCATGTGTACCTGGCTCCGGTATGTACCTGGCTCCCGTATGTACCTGGCTCCCGTATGTACCTGGTTCCCGTATGTACCTGGCTCCCGTATGTACCTGGCTCCCGTATGTACCTGGCTCCCATGTGTACCTGGCTCCGGTATGTACCTGGCTCCCGTATGTACCTGGCTCCCGTATGTACCTGGTTCCCGTATGTACCTGGCTCCCGCATGTACCTGGCTCCCGTATGTACCTGGCTCACGTGTGTACCTGGCTCACGTGTGTACCTGGCTCACGTGTGTACCTGGCTCCCATGTGTACCTGGCTCCCGTGTGCACCTGGCTCCCGTATGTACCTGGCTCCGATATGTACCTGGCTCCTGTGTGTACCTGGCTCCAGTATGTACCTAGCTCCCGTGGGTACCTGGCTCCCGTATGTACCTGGCTCCCATGTGTACCTGGCTCCCGTAAGTACCTAGCTCCCTATGTACCTGGCTCCGATATGTACCTGGCTCCTGTGTGTACCTGGCTCCAGTATGTACCTAGCTCCCGTGTGTACCTGGCTCCCGTGTGTACCTAGCTCCGCTGTGTACCTGGCTCCCGTGTGTACCTGGCTCCCGTATGTACCTGGCTCCCGTATGTACCTGGCTCCCGTGTGTACTTGGCTCCCGTGTGTACCTGGCACCCGTGTGTCCCTGGCTCCCGTGTGTACCTGGTTCCAGTGTGTACCTGGTTCCCGTGTGTTCTTGGCTCCCGTGTGTACCTGGCTCCCGTGTGTACCTGGCTCCAGTGTGTACCTGGCTCCCGTGTGTACCTAGCTCTCGTGTGTACCTGGCTCCCGTGTGTACCTGGCTCCCGTGTGTACCTGGCTCCCGTGTGTATCTGGCTCCCGCGTGTACCTGGCTCCCGTATGTACCTGGCTCCCGTGTGTACCTGGCTCCCGTGTGTACCTGGCTCCGGTGTGTTACCTGGCTCCCGTGTGTACCTGGCTCCCGTGGGTACATGGCTCCCGTGTGTACCTGGCTCCCATGTGTACCTGGCTCCCGTGTTTTACCTGGCTTCCGTGTGTACCTGGCTCCGGTGTGTTACCTGGCTCCCTTGTGTACCTGGCTCCCGTGTGTACTTGGCTCCCATGTGTACCTGGCTCCCGTGGGTACCTGGCACCCGTTTGTACCTGCCTCCTGTGTGTACCTGGCTGCCGTGTGTACCAGGTTCCAGTGTGTACCTGGCTCCTGTGTGTTACCTGGCTCCCGTGTCTACCTGGTTCTCATGTGTACCTGGCTCCCGTGTGTACATGGCTCTTGTGTGTACCTGGCTCTCGAGTGTACCTGGCTCTCATGTGTACCTGACTCCCGTGTGTACCTGGCTCCCACGTGTACCTGGCTCCCGTATGTACCTGGCTCCCACGTGTACCTGGCTCCCGTATGTACCTGGCTCCCGTGTGTACCTGGCTCCCGTGTGTACCTGGCTCCCGTGTGTTACCTGGCTTCCGTGTGTTACCTGGCTTCCGTGTGTACCTGGCTCCGGTGTGTTACCTGGCTCCCGTGTGGGCCTGGATCCCGTGTGTGCCTGGCTCACGTATGTATCTGGCTCCAGTATGTACCTGGCACCCGTGGGTTACCTGGCTTCCGTGTGTACCTGGCTCCGGTGTGTTACCTGGCTCCCGTGTGTACCTGGCTCCCGTGTGTACCTGGCTCCCGTGTGTACCTGGCTTCCGTGTGTACCTGGCTCCGGTGTGTTACCTGGCTCCCGTGTGGGCCTGGATCCCGTGTGTGCCTGGCTCACGTATGTATCTGGCTCCAGTATGTACCTGGCACCCGTGTGTTACCTGGCTTCCGTGTGTACCTGGCTCCGGTGTGTTACCTGGCTCCCGTGTGTACCTGGCTCCCGTGTGTACCTGGCTCCCGTGTGTTACCTGGCTTCCGTGAGTACCTGGCTCCGGTGTGTTACCTGGCTCCCGTGTGTACCTGGCTCCCGTGGGTACCTGGCTCCCGTGTGTACCTGGCTCCCATGTGTACCTGGCTCCCGTGTGTTACCTGGCTTCCGTGTGTACCTGGCTCCGGTGTGTTACCTGGCTCCCTTGTGTACCTGGCTCCCGTGTGTACTTGGCTCCCGTGTGTACCTGGCTCCCGTGGGTACCTGGCACCCGTTTGTACCTGCCTCCTGTGTGTACCTGGCTGCCGTGTGTACCAGGTTCCAGTGTGTACCTGGCTCCTGTGTGTTACCTGGCTCCCGTGTCTACCTGGTTCTCATGTGTACCTGGCTCCCGTGTGTACATGGCTCTTGTGTGTACCTGGCTCCCGAGTGTACCTGGCTCTCATGTGTACCTGACTCCCGTGTGTACATGGCTCTTGTGTGTACCTGGCTCCCGTTTGTTACCTGGCTCCCGTGTGTACCTAGCTCCCGTGTGTACCTGGCTCCCGTGAGTACCTGGCTCCCGTGTGTACCTGGCTCTCATGTGTACCTGGCTCCCGTGAGTACCTGGCTCCCGTGTGCACCTAGTTTCAGTGTGTACCTGGCTCCCGTGTGTACCTGACACCCGTGAATACCTGGCTCACGTGTGTACCTGGCTCACGTGTGTACCTGGCTCCCATGTGTACCTGGCTCCCGTGAGTACCTGGCTCCCGTGTGCACCTAGTTTCAGTGTGTACCTGGCTCCAGTGTGTACCTGGCTCCCATGTGTACCTGGCTCCCGTATGTACCTGGTTCCCGTATGTACCTAGCTCCCGTATGTACCTGGCTCCCGTATGTACCTGGCTCCGATATGTACCTGGCTCCTGTGTGTACCTGGCTCCAGTATGTACCTAGCTCCCGTGTGTACCTGGCTCTCGTGTGTACCTAGCTCCCCTGTGTACCTGGCTCCCGTGTGTACCTGGCTCCCGTGTGTACCTGGCTCCCGTATGTACCTGGCTCCCGTATGTACCTGGCTCCCGTGTGTACTTGGCTCCCGTGTGTACCTGGCACCTGTGTGTGCCTGGCTCCCGTGTGTACCTGGCTCTCGTGTATACCTGGTTCCCGTGTGTACCTGGCTCCCGTGTGTACCTGGCTCCCGTGTGTACCTGGTTCCAGTGTGTACCTGGTTCCCGTGTGTACTTGGCTCCCGTGTGTACCTGGCTCCCGTGTGTACCTGGCTCCAGTGTGTACCTGGCTCCCGTGTGTACCTAGCTCTCGTGTGTACCTGGCTCCCGTGTGTACCTGGCTCCCGTGTGTACCTGGCTCCCGTGTGTACCTGGCTCCCGTGTGTACCTGGCTCCCGCGTGTACCTGGCTCCCGTATGTACCTGGCTCCCGTGTGTACCTGGCTCCCGTATGTACCTGGCTCCCGTGTGTACCTGGCTCCCGTGTGTACCTGGCTCCCGTGTGTTACCTGGCTTCCGTGTGTACCTGGCTCACGTATGTATCTGGCTCCAGTATGTACCTGGCACCCGTGTGTACCTGGTTCCCGTATTTACCTGACTCGATCCCGTGTGTTACCTGGCTCCCGTGTGTACCTGGCTCCCGTGTGTACCTGGCTCCCGTGTGTTACCTGGCTTCCGTGTGTACCTGGCTCCGGTGTGTTACCTGGCTCCCGCGTGTACCTGGCTCCCGTATGTACCTGGCTCACGTATGTATCTGGCTCCAGTGGGTACCTGGCTCCCGTGTGTACCTGGCTCCCGTGTGTACCTGGCTCCCGTGTGTTACCTGGCTTCCGTGTGTACCTGGCTCCGATGTGTTACCTGGCTCCCTTGTGTACCTGGCTCCCGTGTGTACCTGGCTCCCGTGTGTACCTGGCTCCCGTGGGTACCTGGCACCCGTTTGTACCTGGCTCCCTTGTGTACCTGGCTCCCGTGTGTACCTGGCTCCCGTGTGTACCTGGCTCCCGTGGGTACCTGGCACCCGTTTGTACCTGGCTCCCGTGTGTTACCTGGCTTCCGCGTGTACCTGGCTGTATCTGCCTCCCGTGTGTACCTGGCTGCCGTGTGTACCAGGTTCCAGTGTGTACCTGGCTCCTGTGTGTTACCTGGCTCCCGTGTGTACCTGGCTCTCATGTGTACCTGGCTCCCGTGTGTACATGGCTCTTGTGTGTACCTGGCTCCCGAGTGTACCTGGCTCTCATGTGTACCTGACTCCCGTGTGTACATGGCTCTTGTGTGTACCTGGCTCCCGTTTGTTACCTGGCTCCCGTGTTTACCTAGCTCCCGTGTGTACCTGGCTCCCGTGTGTACCTAGCTCCCGTGTGTACCTGGCTCCCATGTGTTTCCTGGCTCCCGTGAGTACCTGGCTCCCGCGTGTACCTGTCTCACATATTTACCTTGCCCCCGTGTTTACCTGGCTCCCATGTGTACCTGGCTCCCGTGAGTACCTGGCTCCCGTGTGTACCTGGCTCCCATGTGTACCTGGCTCCCGTGAGTACCTGGCTCCCGTGTGCACCTAGTTTCAGTGTGTACCGTACCTGGCTCCTGTGTGTACCTGACACCCGTGAATACCTGGCTCACGTGTGTACCTAGCTCACGTGTGTACCTGGCTCCCATGTGTACCTGGCTCCCGTGAGTACCTGGCTCCCGTGTGCACCTAGTTTCAGTGTGTACCTGGCTCCAGTGTGTACCTGGCTCCCATGTGTACCTGGCTCCCGTATGCACCTGGCTCCCGTATGTACCTGGCTCCCGTATGTACCTGGTTCCCGTATGTACCTAGCTCCCGTATGTACCTGGCTCCCGTATGTACCTGGCTCCGATATGTACCTGGCTCCTGTGTGTACCTGGCTCCAGTATGTACCTAGCTCCTATGTGTACCTGGCTCCCGTGTGTACCTGGCTCCCGTTTGTACCTAGCTTCCGTATGTACCTGGCTCCCGTGTGTACTTGGCTCCTGTGTGTACCTGGCTCCCGTGTGTACCTGGCTCCCGTGTGTACCTGGCTCCCGTGTGTACCTAGCTCCCGTGTGTACCTAGCTCCCGTGTGTGCCTAGCTCCCATGTGTACATGGCTCCCGTGTGTTACCTGGCTCCCGTGTGTACCTGGCTTCAGTGTGTATCTGGCTTTACCTGGCTCCCGTGTGTACCTGAGTCCCGTGTGTACCTGGCTCCCGTGGGTTACCTGGCTCCCTTGTGTACCTGGCACCCGTGTGTTACCTGGCTCCCGTGTGTACCTGGCTTCAGTGTGTATCTGGCTGTACCTGGTTCCCGTGTGTACCTGAGTCCCGTGTGTACCTGGGTCCCGTGGGTTACCTGGCTCCCTTGTGTACCTGGCTCCCGTGTGTACCTGGCTCACGTGTGTTACCTTGCTCCTGCGTGTTACCTGGCTCACGTGTGTTACCTGGCTCCCGTGTGTTACCTGGCTCCCGTGTGTACCTGGCTGCTATGTGTTACCTGGCTCCCGTGTGTACCTGGCTGCTATGTGTTACCTGGCTCCCGTGTGTACCTGGCTGCTATGTGTTACCTGGCTCCCGTGTGTACCTGGCTCCCATGTGAGTAGTAGGAATGACAGTCCACAGACGATATTTTTTTGGGGGGGGAAATATCGTGTGTAGACCGTCAGGGTTTTCAGGTAAATTTAGAAATATCTTGTGTAGACCGTCGGGGGTTTTAGGTGAATTTGGGCAGTCACAGATTTGGGATTAAGGAATTCTTATGAGTGAGTAATTTCTGAGATTATAGAAGTTTGTTAAGAGTTCATATGACGAAAATAATGTCATACGAGTTTGTTAAAGTTCTTATGGGGGAAATTCAAATTCGTCTGTGGACTGCCAGGGTTTTCAGGTGAATTTGGATAGTCACAGATTTTAGAAGTAAGGAATTCTTATGAGTGAGTAATTTCTGAGATTATAGAATTTTGTTAAAAGTTCTTATGATGAAAATAATATCATACGAGTTTGTTAAAGTTCTTATGATGAAAATAATTTCAGAGACTTTAGAAGTTTGTTAAAAGTTCTTATGATGAAAATAATGTCATACAAGTTTTTGTACAAGTTCTTTTTGAATTCTTACTTAGAAACTAGTATATTGCTATATATCTGATTCATTTCCCTGCCATCCCCCCCTCCCTCGCCTTTCCCTCCCCCTGCATCTCCGCTCATATACCTCACACCCCCCTCCCTTCCCCCTTAACTCACAATCTGTGGCCCGCCTGTGTTTACTTTAGACCGTCAGCCAGACGCCGCATGCAGGTTACCTCTTATCTTATCTTATCTTATCTTCTCTATAATATCTGGACCGTCCCTCTCTCTCTCTCTCTCTTCCTATTTCCTTACAGTTATTTTCAGAGTTTCAAATAATCATAGAAGTTTATTTATATGTTTATGACCGAATTTGTAAAAAGACCATTTTCAGAGAATATTGTCTTAGATGTTTTGTTAAGGAAAACAGACAACTTAGCCATAACATTTAGTTTTATATCCATATACGGCTATTTCACCTGTAAAGACCAAAATTGAACAGAGCCCAGTTATAGACAGAATTTCGTCAGAGACCATTTTATACCTAAAATGAACAGAGTCCAGTTTGCTAGCAAAATTAGTCAGAGACAGTTTTAAACTCAAATTTCATCAGAGTCCAATTATCAACAGAAATTCGCCAGAGTCTACTTTGAGAGCAAAATTAGTCAGAGACAGTTTTAAGCTCAAATTTCATCAGAGTCCTGTAATCTGTGAAAATTTGACAGAGTCCATTTTATACCCAATTTTCGTCAGAGTCCAGTTTATGCTCAAATTCGCTAGAGTCTACTTTGAGAGCAAAATTCATCAGAGTCCAGTTCTTGATCGAAATTAATCAGAGTCCAATTGAAGACCCAAATTTGACAGAGACAACATTTTCGCTACTAGCAGTCCAATCCCCCTGATATTTTAAACAGTCATATTTCAGTCGTAGAAAATAAGATCAAGTCAGTTAACGAGCTCCAGCTCTCATCCCCACCTTAGTTCTCTCTCGTATCTTTGTAAATAACCCATCAATTTCCCTGAAATTTTTACCCTCTGTATTTCAGACATAGTAAATATGATGTAAACAGTTATAAAACTCTAGCTCTTGTCCTCTGTCCAAGTTCACTCCTGTAAATTCATTACTACCAGTCCAAATCCCCCTGAGATTTAAACACCCAACTACATTTTCAGACATAGTAAATAAAAACCAGTTCAGTTATCAAGTTTCAACTCTTGTCCCCCAGCTTAGTTCATTTTGTACAAGTTCTTTATTTTCCAACTAAATCACCCTGAGATTTAAGATCACCTTATTTCTAACGTAGTAAAATTAATCTGGACATTACCCAAGCTCTATTTCCTCTGTCTTAGATCATCGAACATAAATATATCCGATCAAGTCCCTCTCCAGCCTAATTCTTATCAGAGTACTCACAAAACCCTAACCTGTGTAATTATCTTTCATCCCCAACGTATCCAAACCTTCAATAATCATCATACTGTATTTGCATATGTTCTCTATATTCAGCTGTGTTCTTCACATTTTTTTCCATGGTTTCTGTGTTCATTCCATGTTCTACAAATGTTCACAGCATGCTCAGTTCAAATTTTTTCTACCATTTTCCCCGTATGTTCACTATGTTCTTTGTCATGTTTTCATGTACATCATATGTTCTCTGTATAACTTTTATACTCAATATTCATGTTCTCAATGTTCTTAGCTTGTTCTTCACATGTTCAGTGTTCATTCTTGTATTCCCTATGTTCCTTATCATGTCTTCATATTCTCTATAAGTTCATATTCCCTGCATGTTCACTCTATTCTTCAACTTTTTTCTTACATGTTATCTGTGTTCACTGTGTTCATTCCCCTACTTAACCTCAATTTTTTGTTCTTTGTTTCTTTAAACCAATTTGTTTCTTCCATTCACTAAATAGTTCTTTGTCAAATAATATTATACTGCAATACAGTTCCCTCAACAATTTTAGTCACTCAGTTTTTATTTGCAAAACTATGTCAAAGTAATTCTCGTAGTCAACTTAATAGTTCTACCAACCCTGTTCTTAAACAAATCTACACTTTATTCAGTTCCAAATTTACAAAGACAAACCTTTCTTGTAACTTCTTAACTAAAAATCTTTCGCCAAACAACTAAAACATAGTCACTTTCGTCATTTCTCAACTAAACTTATTATCCAATCAACCAAAAATAGTTAGGATTAATCTCATTCAACACCGTTCTTAACTAAAACAACCTTTCTCTTAGCTAAAAATAGTCAGGATTAATCTCATTCAACACCGTTCTTAACTAAAACAACCTTTCTCTTAGCTAAAAATTGTCAAAGGAATCTTTCCAATACTGTTCATAACTAACTTTATCCATCGTCAAGTAATTGAAAATAGTCTCGTTCATCATTTCGTAACAGCCATTATGTTTTCGTCAAGTAAGAAAATATAGTCAAAGATATCTATCATCGTCGTTCTTAACTGACATTTATACTTTGTATAGCACTAAAATAGTCACTGTCGTCATATTTTTTTCTTGTCTTTCCTCAACTAAAATAGTCAAATGTAACTTTTTCATCACTTTCGTAACTAAAATTATATGTCGCTAAGTAAGAAAAATAGTCAAATGTAACTTTTTCAGCACTTTCGTAAAAATTATATGTCGTTAAGTAAGAAAAATAGACAAAGGTGCTCTCCGTAACTCCAAAGTTACTCTTCGAGATAACAAAAGACACTCTCAAACACTCAAAAAATTTACTCGCATCCTCAAAGTTATTATCAGAGTCATCAAAAAGTTAATCTCAGTCATCAAAATGCTATTCTCTAAGTAGCCTTTCGTTCATCAGAGAAACTTTCTAAGACATCTTCGTTCATTAAAGTTAATCTCAGAGGCATAAAAGTTATTCTCAGAGTCATTAAAAAGTTAATCTCAGTCATCAAAATGCTATTCTCTAAGTAACCTTTCGTTCATCAGAGAATTTTTCTAAGACATCTTCGTTCATTAAAGTTAATCTCAGAGGCATAAAAGTTATTCTCAGAGCTATCAAAATTATTCTCGATGCCATCAAAAAGTATTTTCTCGTTCATCAAAGTTAATCTCAGAGTTAACAAAGGTAATCTCTAACTCACTTTCGTTCAACATATTAATACTCTAAGTCCTCAAAGTTATTCTCTAAGACAACAAAGTTATTCTCTAAGACAACAAAGTCTTTCTCAGAGCTATCAAACTTGTTCTCAAAGTCATCAAAGTTATTCCAAGAGACGTCAAAGTTAATCTAAGACATCATCTTTCATCAAAGATATTCTCTCTAAGCCATCAATGTTCTTCTCTAAGACATAAAAGTTATTCTCTATGTCATCAAAAAGTTAACAAAATAAGCTAACTCATAAGCAAAATAAGCTCTGAGCTAACAAGCTAACAAGCTAACAAAATAAGCTCTGAGCCCGTGTGTTACCTGGCTTCCGTGCGTTACCTGGCTCCCGTGTGTTACCTAGCTCCCGTGTGTACCTGGCTCCCGTGTGTACCTGGCTCCCGTGTGTACCTGGCTCCCGTGTGTTACCTGGCTTCCGTGTGTACCTGCCTCCCGTGTGTACCTGGCTCTCGTATGTTACCTGGCTCCCGTGTGTACCTGGCTCCCGTGTGTTGCCTGGCTCCCGTGTGTACATGGCTCCCGTGTGTACATGGTTCCCGTGTGTTACCTGGCTCCCGTGTGTAACTGGCTCCCGTGTGTACCTGGATCTTGTGTGTACCTGGTTCCCGTGTGTACCTGGTTCCAGTGTGTACCTGGTTCCGGTGTGTACCTGGCTCCCGTGTGTACCTGAATTCTATGTGTACCTGGCTCCTGTGTGTTCCTGGATCCCGTGTGTACCTGGATCCCGTGTTTACCTGGCTCCCGTGTGTTATTTGGCTCCCGTGTGTTACCTGGCGCCCGTGTGTTACCTGGCGCCCGTGTGTACTTGGTTCCCGTATGTACCTGGCTTCCGTGTGTACCTGGCTCCCGTGTGTACCTGGCTCCCGTGTGTACCTGGATCCCGTGTGTACCTGGATCCCGTGTGTTACCTGGATCCCGTGTGTTACCTGGCTTCCGTGTGTACCTGGCTCCCGTGTGTACCTGGCTCCCGTGTGTACCTGGCTCCCGTGTGTACCTGGCTTCCGTGTGTACCTGGCTCCCGTGTGTACCTGGCTCCCGTGTGTACCTGGCTCCCGTGTGTACCTGGCTCCCGTGTGTACCTGGCTCCCGTGTGTACCTGGCTCCCGTGTGTACCTGGCTCCCGTGTGTACCTGGCTCCCGTGTGTACCTGGATCCCGTGTGTACCTGGATCCCGTGTGTTACCTGGATCCCGTGTGTTACCTGGCTCCCGTGTGCACCTGGCTACCGTGTGTTACCTGGCTCCCGTGTGTTTCCTGGCTCCCGTGTGTACCTGGCTCCCATGTGTACCTGGCTCCCGTGTGTTACCTGGCTCCCATGTGTACCTGGCTCCCGTGTGTTACCTGGCTCCCATGTGTACCTGGCTCCCGTGTGTACATGACTCCCGTGTGTACCTAGATCCCGTGTGTTACCTGGCTCCCGTGTGTACATCGTTCCCGTGTGTTACCTGACTCCCATGTGTACCTGGCTCCCGTGTGTACATGACTCCCGTGTGTACCTAGATCCCGTGTGTTACCTGGCTCCCGTGTGTACATCGTTCCCGTGTGTTACCTGGCTCCCATGTGTACCTGGCTCCCGTGTGTACATGACTCCCGTGTGTACCTAGATCCCGTGTGTTACCTGGCTCCCGTGTGTACATCGTTCCCGTGTGTTTCCTGGTTCCCATGTGTACCTGGCTCCCGTGTGTACCTGCCTCCTGTGTGTTACCTGGCTCCCGTGTGTACCTGGCTCCCGTGTGTTACCTGGCCCCCGTGTGTTACCTGGCTCCCGTGTGTTACCTGGCTATTGTATGTTACCTGGCTCCCGTGTGTACCTGCCTCCCGTGTGTACCTGGCTCTCGTATGTTACCTGGCTCCCGTGTGTAACTGGCTCCCATATGTTACCTGGATCTCATGTGTACCTGGCGCCCGTGTGTACCTGGCGCCCGTGTGTACCTGGCGCCCGTGTGTACCTGGTTCCCGTGTGTACCTGGTTCCCGTGTGCCTTTTGGACTTGGCTTTCATCATTTCATCCCCCCCTAAGACACGACCATCCACTAACCATCAATCACCAGTTTAGCCACCTTCCTCTAACAACCATCCACTAATCACCAATTAACCACCTTCCTCCACCAACCATCCACTAACCATCAATCGCCAGTTAGCCATGTTGCTGTAACAACCAGGTGGCTAGCCACTAGGAGCGTCAACTAGCATGCCGTACCAGATGACTAAGACCAGTTCGTGTGTCAGCCACCAGCATCTTCACGGACGAGAGCGTGAGGGCGCAGGGCGAGGCCATGTGGGCGGTCATGGGGGAGGACGTCAGGCAAGACTTCACCAAGACCTACTTCGACAGTCGCGTGGCGCTCATGATGTCCTACACCAACGCTGGGGTGAGTTGTTGGTACTGTCTGTCCTGGCAGACTGTGAGTGTTGGTACTGTCTGTCCTGGCAGACTGTGAGTGTTGGTACTGTCTGTCCTGGCAGACTGTGAGTGTTGGTACTGTCTGTCCTGGCAGACTGTGAGTGTTGGTACTGTCTGTCCTGGCAGACTGAATGTTGGTACTGTCTGTCCTGCCAGACTGTGAGTTCTTGGCACTGTCTGTCCTGGCAGACTGTGAGTAGTTGGTACTGTCTGTCCTGCCAGACTGTGAGTTCTTGGCACTGTCTGTCCTGGCAGACTGTGAGTAGTTGGTACTGTCTGTCCTGCCAGACTGTGAGTTCTTGGCACTGTCTGTCCTGGCAGACTATGAGTAGTTGGTACAATGCCCCTCACCACCAGTATGCCGCTCACCGTCACTCTGCCCCTCACCTCAACTATGGCCCTCACCACCACTATACCTCCTCACCACTACTATGTCCCTAACCACCATCATGCCTCTCACCACCACTATGCCCCCTTCATCTCCACTATGCCCCCTCACCACCACTATGCCCCTCACCACCACTATGCCCCTCACCACCATTATGCCCCTCACCACCATTATGCCCCTCACCACCACTATGCCCCTCACCACCATTATGCCCCTCACCACCATTATGCCCCTCACCACCACTATGCCCCTCACCACCATTATGCCCCTCACCACCACTATGCCCCTCACCACCACCATGTCCCTCACCACCACCATGCCCATAGTAGTAGAAATGGCCCCAACTCGCTACCGTTATGCTTTTTCCGACGGAAGCGAGTTGGCGCAGGGGTGTGTTCATGTTTTACCAACGGCAGTTAGTTGGCGCAGGGGTGTTTCCAATTTTTATTCGTCAGTAACTCGTAGTCTCATAATATTTTCATTCATTCATCGTCTGCTCCACTCAATCTCATTCATATAAATCTCCAACCTATGCTTAAAACAATCAAGGAACCCCACTTCCAATATTAGTTTACAATAATAGTTTATAATAAATAGCTCACATTCTAGTTTTTTACACAACAGCAATTATGAAACGCTGTAGCCAGATATCGTACTATAATCCGCAAGTAGTTACCGTACATGTGACAGCTCAGCGGATTAGTAGCTATGTTCAGAGTCCTCAGTACAGTCAACTGTCTTCACATCCATCAAATAGCTATCCAAATGTCGCACCGCAATTCATCCAGCTAGCAACTCAGCTGGATGCTAGCCACTATATTCATAGGCTAATTATTTCTACACCTCAAAAATCCTAATCGTGCTACGCATATCAGTTAACTTGTTTCTAAACCAGCAGTCAAAATTACAAGCATACACACCTACACATTCTCCACAACCCATACATTCATAGATAATAGCCTTGTTTTTGCTACTATTTCCCCATTAATCAGATGTAATTTATGCCATATGAATCCCTAAAATGTATTAAGAACAAGATTTCAGTAACCCCACAGCTCATTCACCCCAAGTATTCTTCATTAATTTTACTGTTAATTTGTATTAATGCATACCAATCAGCAAGGTACCCCATATTATTCAAGTAAGTCCAAAATATTATTGAATATCCCACCTGCATACTATTCAAATGGATAAACCAGGGTGTATATGTCCCATTGAAATAAATATAATTGTAATTATTCATAAAAAAGCTAAGGTTGTGATAAGGCGCACAAAAATATATATGAATTTTACATCATTGACACAAAATGCAACACTTGCACTAAAAATACACAAAATAAAAAACACACAGTATTAAACATATTCACATTTACACACAAAGCATTTCCACACTAAATCACATTTACACAGAAAATACAGCATTTACACACCAAATATGCCATTTATGCACAAAATATATTATTTACACACAAAATATGTTATTCACACACAAAATATATCATTTATTGACAAAATATGTCATTTACATACAAAATATGTCAGTTGCACAAAAAATATACCATTTGCACAAATATTGCCTTTACACTTAAAGTATAATATTTACCCAAAGTATTGTATTTTCACAAATATAGCAAATTGCTTATACATTAAGACAATCAAAATGTACTTTCTCTAAAATTACACAATTTCACAAATAATTTTCACAAAATATCCACACATTGTCTCATAAACCAAAATACACTTTCACACTTACACAAGACGATCTATTTTTTTCAGATTACATATACAGTACTTACACAAATACACAATTTGCACACAAAAATACAGTTGCACCAGTTTCACTTCAGCCAGTTAAAAACACAACTTGCGTAAATGCACTATTCACACAAAACGATTATAAAACATGGACAATTATTACACAAATTGTGTAACTATTACACATCTTTGCACAATTAATATAAGCAAACTTGCTATATAATTACAAAACTTGAGCAATAACAATCAAAACACAACAGATTTAAATACACAATTCGTCCATATACAATTACACAACATGCGCAATTAATACACAACTTGCACAAACAATACATAATTTATAGGAATATAAACAATACATAATTGATATAATCATACAACTTATGTAAAATACATAATCTGCACATTTAATACACAACTTGCACAACTATAATAATTGTGCTATTTGTACAAAAACTATTACAGCCAACTAGGTCAAACAATACACAATTTAGATAATATTTGTCTAGGTATGATAAGGACGTCATTTATAATATGCTGAGTTTAACCAACTCCCCAAAGTCAGAATTTCAAACATATATAAATGGTACATCTGACTTCCTATGAGCCCAATATAAAACACACATACATTTTCCATTAATGTTTCAACATTATTAGTGCTAGACTATTCATCCATCATATGTCCATTGTGTTTAATACCTTATTATTATCCCACTTGCTACATCCTCTCCAATCATGCCACCATATTCATTTAGGCACACCATTCAACTAACTTATTGGTTCTAGCCTTAGTTATGTTAGGACAGGTGGGGTTAGGTGAAGTCAGTATTTTCTATGATAATTTAAGTAAATTTACTATATCCTATTAAAATACATCGTATTAAACCTAAATTCATCTAAATCTATAAAAAATTATACTTATACTACATAAATTTAACTAAATTCAACCTAGCAAAAGCTGATCAAACTAAATATGAGCATCCCATATCTTCACATTCAAGCCTATGTCACCTCTGTCCATACATTACATAAGTTAGCTATAGCTCGAACCCCCCCCCCCCCCCCCCAAATAGGCGAATTTACACAATTTTATGAGCAATGCTAGTTCATAACCTCTAAGATATTATATATCCTACCCTACACAACCTCACCTAACCTGGCCTAGCATATCCAAAGCTAGATTTGATTAAAGTTGGCGAGATTTTAACTAAATGAAAATAAAATCAACCTAAATTTAACCAAATTTAAGACAATTTTCACTTATATACCCAAAATGTTTTGTATCGAAGCACAGCCAAAGGTCATTTTACCCACATTTCCAACTATCCCAACCTAGCCTATCAACCTTATCTAACCTGACCTAGCAGACCCAAAGCTAGATTTGATTAAAGTTGGCGAAATTTGAACTATCCGACCTAAATTCAACCTAATTTAAAACAATTTCACAAATAAACCCAAAATGTTTTGTATCATAGAACAGCCAAAGCCAATTTTACCCACTTTTCACCTATTTCAACCTACCCTACACAACCTTACTTAACCTAACCTAGCAGATCCAAAGCTAGATTTGATTATAGTTGGCAAAAGTTGTTCCGCCACAAAGCCTCTCACCACCACTTATGCCCCCTCACCACCGTTATGCCTCTCATTACAACTATGCCCCTCTCCACCACATTGCCCCTCACCACCACTATGCCCCTCACCATCAATATGCCCCTCACCTCAACTATGCCCCCTCACCACCACAATGCCTCTCACCAGAACTATTCCCCTCACCACTACTATGCCCCTCACCACCACAATGCCTCTCACCACACCTATGCCCCTCACCACCACTATACCCCTCACCACAACTATTCCCCTCACCACCACAATGCCCCTCCCCTCAACTATGCCTCTCACCACAACTATTCTTCTCACCACCACTATGTTCCTCTCCACAACTATGCCCCTCACCACAACTATCGCCCTCACCATCAGTATGACCCTCACCACCACAATGCCCCTCACCACCACTATGCCCCTCACCTCCAATATCCCCCCCCATCACCACTATGTCGCTCACCACCACAATGCCCTTCCCCACCACTATGCCCCTTACCACCATTATGTCTCTCACTACCACTATACCCTTCGCCACCACCATGCCCATCATCACCACTATGCCCCTTACAACCACTATGACCCTCACCACAACTATGGCCCTCACCACCAGTATACCTCTCACCACCACCATGCCCACTTTCCACCACTATGCCCCTCACCACCACAATGCCCCCTCACCACCAAAATGGCCCTCACCACCACTATGCCCCTCACCACCACTATGCCCCTCAACACCACAATGCCCCTCACCACCACTATGCCCCTCACCACCACTATGCCCCTCACAACAACTATGCCCCTCAACACCACAATGCCCCTCACAATAACTATACCCCTCATCACCACTATGCCCCTCACTACAACAATGCCCCTCACCTCCACTATGCCCCTCACAATAACTATACCCCTCATCACCACTATGCCCCTCACCATCACTATGCCCCTCACCACCACTATGCCCCTCACCACCACTATGCCCCTTACAATAACTATGCCCCTCACCACCACTATGCCCCTCACCACCACTATGCCCCTCACCACCACTATGCCCCTCACCACCACTATGCCCCCTTTCCACCACTATGCCCCTCACTACAATTATGCCCCTCACCACTACAATGGCCCTCACCACCACTATGACCCTCACCACCACTATGCCCCTCACCACCACTATGCCCCTCACCACCACTATGACCCTCACCACCACTATGCCCCTCACCACAACTATGCCCCTCACCACCACTATGCCCCTCACCACCACTATGCCCCTCACCACAACTATGCCCCTCACCACCACTATGCCCCTCACCACCACTATGCCCCTCACCACCACTATGCCCCTCACCACCACTATGACCCTCACCACCACTATGCCCCTCACCACAACTATGCCCCTCACCACTATGCCCCTCACCACCACTATGCCCCTCACCACAACTATGCCCCTCACCACCACTATGCCCCTCACCACCACTATGCCCCTCACCACCACTATGCCCCTCACCACCACTATGCCCCTCACCACCACTATGACCCTCACCACCACTATGCCCCTCACCATAACTATGCCCCTCACCACCACAATGGCCCTCACCACCACTATGCCCCTCACCACAACTATGCCCCTCACCACCACTATGCCCCTCACCACCACTATGCCCCTCACCACAACTATGCCCCTCACCACCACTATGCCCCTCACCACCACTATGCCCCTCACCACAACTATGCCCCTCACCACCACTATGCCCCTCACCACCACTATGACCCTCACCACCACTATGCCCCTCACCATAACTATGCCCCTCACCACCACAATGGCCCTCACCACCACTATGCCCCTCACCACCACTATGCCCCTTACAATAACTATGCCCCTCACCACCACTATGCCCCTCACCACCACTATGCCCCTCACCACCACTATGCCCCTCACCACCACTATGCCCCCTTTCCACCACTATGCCCCTCACTACAATTATGCCCCTCACCACTACAATGGCCCTCACCACCACTATGACCCTCACCACCACTATGCCCCTCACCACCACTATGCCCCTCACCACCACTATGACCCTCACCACAACTATGCCCCTCACCACCACTATGCCCCTCACCACCACTATGCCCCTCACCACAACTATGCCCCTCACCACCACTATGCCCCTCACCACCACTATGCCCCTCACCACAACTATGCCCCTCACCACCACTATGCCCCTCACCACCACTATGACCCTCACCACCACTATGCCCCTCACCATAACAATGCCCCTCACCACCACAATGGCCCTCACCACCACTATGCCCCTCAGCGTGGTCTCTGTGCCTCAGGTTTGTGAGGTGAGTGAGGTGGTGGAAGCAATGGCGGCGGCCCTGATCCAGCGGTTCCCGCGGGCTCGCTACTTGCCCATGGACCTGCCCACCAGACTGAGGATACTGGTGGCTACCCACCTGCCCGAGTGGGTATACGACACCTGCTACACCTCTGCCACACGCCAGTGACGTCCCACCAGACTGAGGATACTGGTGGCTATCCACCTGCCCGAGTGGGTATACGACACCTGCTACACCTCTGCCACACGCCCCACCATAACCACTACTGCCAGCAGTCAGCGCCTACAAATTCATGAATGATACATCTGGACAATAATCCTCCATTATATACAAGTAATCAACACAATGTCACAGAGGCTTACGGGACATTTAACAGTAGTGTAGATTTCAGAATGTACCGCGTTGCAGAGGGCATTACAATATATAGGCCGGTCATAGATTTTTGAAGTTTATTTGTAGGGAACCTTGAATAGATAAGTATTAGTCAGAGCTGGATGGTCGGGGTTGAGAGGAGACTGATGCAGGTGAGGACAGTTGGGCAACGTTCAGGTCAATAGTCAGATGTAAGTATTGTCGTCACAATGGCTGGTACCTGAGCACTGTGTGTACACAGCCTTGGAGCCTGTGTGTACACAGTCTTGACGCCTGTGTGTACACAGCCTTGGAGCCTGTGTGTACACAGCCTTGGAGCCTGTGTGTACACAGTCTTGACGTCTGTGTGTACACAGCCTTGGAGCCTGTGTGTACACAGCCTTGGAGCCTGTGTGTACACAGCCTTGGAGCCTGTGTGTACACAGTCTTGACGCCTGTGTGTACACAGTCTTGACGCCTGTGTGTACACAGTCTTGACGCCTGTGTGTACACAATCTTGACGCCTGTGTGTACACAGTCTTGACGCCTGTGTGTACACAGTCTTGACGCCTGTGTGTACACAGTCTTGACGCCTGTGTGTACACAGTCTTGACGCCTGTGTGTACACAGTCTTGACGCCTGTGTGTACACAGTCTTGACGCCTGTGTGTACACAGTCTTGACGCCTGTGTGTACACAGTCTTGACGCCTGTGTGTACACGGTCTTGGCGTCTGTGTGTACACGGTCTTGGCGTCTGTGTGTACACGGTCTTGGCGTCTGTGTGTACACGGTCTTGGCGTCTGTGTGTACACGGTCTTAACGTCTGTGTGTACACGGTCTTGGCGTCTGTGTGTACACGGTCTTGACGTCTGTGTGTACGCGGTCTTGGCGTCTGTGTGTACGCAGTCTTGGCGTCTGTGTGTAAACAGTCTTGGCGTCTGTGTGTACACAGTCTTGACGTCTGTGTGTACGCAGTCTTGACGTCTGTGTGTACACAGTCTTGACGTCTGTGTGTACACAGTCTTGGCGTCTGTGTGTACACAGTCTTGGCGTCTGTGTGTACACAGTCTTGGCGTCTGTGTGTACACAGTCCTGACGTCTGTGTGTACACAGTCTTGACGTCTGTGTGTACACGGTCTTGACGTCTGTGTGTACACAGTCTTGACGTCTGTGTGTACACAGTCTTGACGTCTGTGTGTACACAGTCCTGGCGTCTGTGTGTACACAGTCCTGGCGTCTGTGTACACACCTACACTCAGGCCTCACAGTTATCATGGGTGTACTCTTCTGCTTGCTCACACCTACACTGTAGTCTAATGTATTGTCAGCTCACACCTACACTGTAGTCTAATGTATTGTCAGCTCACACCTACACTGTAGTCTAATGTATTGTCAGCTCACACCTACACTGTAGTCTAATGTATTGTCAGCTCTCACCTACACTGTAGTCTAATGTATTGTCAGCTCTCACCTACACTGTAGTCTAATGTATTGTCCACTCACACCTACACTGTAGTCTAATGTATTGTCAGCTCACACCTACACTGTAGTCTAATGTATTGTCAGCTCTCACCTACACTGTAGTCTAATGTATTGTCAGCTCTCACCTACACTGTAGTCTAATGTATTGTCCACTCACACCTACACTGTAGTCTAATGTATTGTCAGCTCTCACCTACACTGTAGTCTAATGTATTGTCAGCTCACACCTACACTGTAGTCTAATGTATTGTCAGCTCACACCTACACTGTAGTCTAATGTATTGTCAGCTCACACCTACACTGTAGTCTAATGTATTGTCAGCTCACACCTACACTGTAGTCTAATGTATTGTCAGCTCACACCTACACTGTAGTCCAATGTATTGTCAGCTCACACCTACACTGTAGTCCAATGTATTGTCAGCTCACACCTACACTGTAGTCCAATGTATTGTCAGCTCACACCTACACTGTAGTCTAATGTATTGTCAGCTCACACCTACACTGTAGTCCAATGTATTGTCAGCTCACACCTACACTGTAGTCCAATGTATTGTCAGCTCACACCTACACTGTAGTCCAATGTATTGTCAGCTCACACCTACACTGTAGTCTAATGTATTGTCAGCTCACACCTACACAGAATTCTACTGTTTTGACTGGGGAGAGCTACTGTGCACTCTTCTGTATTATCAGGTCAGAGCTACATTGTATTCTACTGTATTAACAGGTGAGAGCTACACTGTACTCTACCGTATTGACAGGTCAGAGTTACACTGTAGTCTTCTATATTAGCAGGTGAGAGTTACAGGAGTTTGTCCACACTGACGAGTCTTCAGACATGCAGGGAGCAGTGTTTAGCAAGCATGCTGCTCCACAACACTCCCTCCACACATGTGGACGAGGTAGTTGGAAATAACTCTTCTCTGCCGGGGTTAAACACATCTGAGAGCAAGTGTCGTGGTGGCTGGTGTATGAATCTTACAATAATTTGCTTGTAGTTAACACTTACTTCACAAAGTAACAAAGTAAAGAGTAATAATACATGTAATATTATGCAATGTTCACACACTAAAGGCTCTGATGTAAATATATTCTCCACTTCAGAGTAACTACAGAGTGGTCATTACGCTTTCAATGCTTCAGTGCACTTCACCAATAAAAGAATATATAGTGTTCTGTATATATCTAGTTAATAAAGGCAATAATAAATAATGCTTCTATATCCTATATTTATATATATAGATGTGAGTATGTATTGATAAACAAGAATGTGCACTAGGTGTGAGAGTACATAACACTGCTGTTCTTAAACTCTGCAAAGCTCCAAAGCCCCAATATGAATGGTGAACCAGTACTCACCTAATTGTGCTTGCGGGGGTTGAGCTTCGGCTATATGGTCCCGCCTCTCAACTGTCAATCAACAGGAAACAGTTTGCCATCAGCTGTGACCTCGTACACATCCATCAGTGTACACAGTGTGTTCCATTATCTTCCTCCTCAACAGAAGATACACACAACTAAGGACTAGTAAAAGGTCAAAATGTAAATATTAAAGGAAGGTAAACCACCTCCATGGCTCGTGTTCTCACCACCACAATACCATCTCCAAGTAACTGTCAACAGCAGCAGCTTCAGAAGATTTCAATCCCATCATGTTGGTCAGCCAGAGACTATGTAGTTAACATGAAGCTTTGAGGAACATTAGCATGTCCAATGTATCACTGTACAGGGCCTCGTCTACCATGTATCACTGTACAGAGTCTCGCCTAACATGTATCACTGTACAGAGTCTCGCTTACCATGTATCACTGTACAGAGTCTCGCCTAACATGTATCACTGTACAGAGTCTCGCTTACCATGTATCACTGTACAGAGTCTCGCTTAACATGTATCACTGTACAGAGTCTCGCCTACCATGTATCACTGTACAGAGCCTCGCCTAACATGTATCACTGTACAGAGCCTCGCCTAACACGTATCACTGTACAGAGCCTCGCCCCACCATGTATCACTGTACAGCGCCTCCCCTAACATGTATCACTGTACAGAGCCTCGCCTAACATGCTTCACTGTACAGAGCCTCGCCTAACATGCTTCACTGTACAGAGCCTCGTGTACCATGTACCACTGTACAGCGCCTCCCCTAACATGTATCACTGTACAGAGCCTCGCCTAACATGCTTCACTGTACAGAGCCTCGCCTAACATGCTTCACTGTACAGAGCCTCGCCTAACATGCTTCACTGTACAGAGCCTCGCCTACCATGTACCACTGTACAGAGCCTCGCCTAACATGCTACACTGTACAGAGCCTCGTGTACCATGATACACTGTACAGAGCCTCGTGTACCATGATACACTGTACAGAGCCTCGTATACCACGATACACTGTACAGAATCTCATGTACCATGCTACAACGTACAGAACCTTATGTACCATGCCACATGTGAGAGTTTTGAGTTGAGAATTTGTGGAATAAATGAAAATTGGTATAAGGAATTTTAGCTCGGAAAATTTCTAAGAACTTTCTTTATTCTTTAAACTTTATTCCTGTCATGATATTCAACTAGGTCGCCTGAGGAAGGACTTGCTTAGCTAACACACCAGTGTAGTAAACAGCTCATTCCTCACTTTGGGACCATGTATGAACAATTGACTAGGCGCGAGCAAACGCCGAGACCCCAATGAAAATTGAAATCCCCCTCACTAGGCCGCCGACCTTCGCCATTCGCCGAAGCGAATCTAACGAGTAGGTCACGAGCTCTCACAACAATAATTTATTGTTGTGTGGTGCCGTATATTTGATCCAAAGCTCAGAAAACTAGTCTCAATTTTAGTCGAGCGTGAAGAACATTTGCATAACAATAATAATGTGTGGGGGTGTAACGAAAAGACAGTGTTAACCATAACAACTTAGTTTATTCAATAAAGTACTAACTACTACAACAAAACAAAAAGAAATGTCAATGACGTTACTCGAAATCCTTCCTGTGACACTATCAATGACAGCTAGACACCAGCCCCTTGGACTGCATAATGAACTAACTCGAACATAAGCATGACCACAGAGGAATCAACAAGAAACAAGAACTAACAGATCTATAATCACAATTACAACAAATGACACAGTAGGTTCTGAAACAATTCTCCAGTAACGTCCTAACTGTTCTACGCCTCAGTGCAGTCTACACCTGCAATGGCGGTTGCAATGCAATCAAATCAGTAGTCTTTCAATGACAACAATAACTAATGGGTTCACTGGCAACTCCAGCACCCTTCGTCAAATTAATCCTTACGTTAACACTCTGTCCCACGGACGATCAACAATCAATAACAATTGATTTACGTTAATAACACAATAACATTTACGTTAAATTAACAACTCTTACAACTGTCACTAGTAACGCGGAAATCAACAACACTCTACCCGTCGAGCATTCAGTGAGAAAATCCCATTAATCCCTGTACTTCCAGACAGCTGATTAATCTCTTTACTAGTTACGTTAATTTACGTTAATCGGTTACTAATCACTCTGCGATGGTAAACTCTGATTTGCAATATCCAAAGTGCTAAGAGAACGGTAATCACTCGTGATTACCTTTAGAGTAATTAATTACTCTCCTCAAGATCAATAATTAAACAATTAAAAATACGCAACCTTTCACACTGGCTCAGCAATTTACATTAAGGTATGAATTCCGTCTGAGCCTTCCATACTCAGACCAATTCAGGCGACTAATAACAGTAATTAGCCCCACGTTTACGTTATTCTAAAATGACGCTACTCCTCCCACGAGTCAATCAAGTGCCGGTACTTCCGGGCAGATAACGACGTTACGTTAATGGAACAATGTAGCCTTCGTGTGAGTCGATCAAACTAGGATCGAGGTTAATTACTTTGACTTCCTGAAACACGTCAATTACCCGGCCCACTGACCGTTAATTACGACAGACAATACTCTAATTCTTATCTGGCTGATGGCTAGGCTCCTTGAGACTACCGTAGCTGCTTGCAGGAAAGTAAATTAACCCAAACGTATTCTACGTTACTCAAATTGTCGAAGAACAAATTCTCTTAAAGCAATGGGCGTTCCCTTGGTTACGTTATATTAATTGCCTCGCAATCACCTCACTGAATACTGGACTTTGATGTCCTACCAGATAACCAGGAGAATATATTTGTACCCAAGTACTCGTCTACAGCCGAGTTCCCCCACGACAATGACAAATCACACTAACAAATCACAGTGATTTACGTTACAATCCGGTTGCAATGACAATACTGCAGAACCTAGTAAAATAACCTACAGGACATGAACCCTCTAGAACACTGCCCCACAATGGTTTTACTGAACTACAATCACATACGGTGATTGCTCAACACTAGCAACAATCACCATCAAATAACAACCCCCTTTGCAATAGCACACACGGCAAGTACTCTAATTTCCAAATATTAGGATACTGCACACACTTACTTACTGCTGCAAATGACCCCTAGAACATAGGTCAATATATTGCAATCACCACACAGTAAATAACACAATAACACTGGGCACCGTGACACTACGATTATATATATATAATTATTGCTGACACATGTAGCCTACAGCTATCAAACGTTATTGGGAACACTAAGGAGAATCTCACACTCCTTAAATCACATGGGTGAGTGATTTATCGGTCACGCATGCCGATAAACACTCGAGAGTTACGTTACTCGACAGAGCGGGGGCGGTCTCTCTAGACGGCCTCGTCACTCACCAAAACTCACCAAAATTGCGTTAATTAATACTGCAACCACAATATATATTTATATAAATCACACTTGTCACGGCCCTGGGAACACTACAAGAAATTAAAGCCACACTGTGGCACACTCCACAATAATCATTGCCAGGAACCACTGGCGTTACACATACCTGAGCGCTCAGTGTTGGAATTCCACACCTGCAAGACCACACATGGAAATGATATCACTCCGTCCCACGGACGATCAAAAATGATTACCACAATGAAATAAAAGAATTTATTACATGGACATCCTCTCAGTCCTTGGCTAATCTATGTATCCTGTTCCCCGTGTGTACCCACACACACACACACACTGTACGTCTGTGTACACCAGACTTAAGTCCCTCTGGACTGACAAGATGACAACACAGGTGATTAATCTCCTCCCCCACAATTCACTCCACCTGAACAGGTGCTGCGTGACAATGTGACGGAACACTTGACCTGGAATTCAAGCTTTAGAGACTACTAATCACCGAAATACACACATAGGTACTTACTCATTCACACTGCCGGCTTTACACACCATTCCCATACATCAGGCACCCCGCTATAGGTGGCTGGCTCGCTCCGGGTGGCGTAGGCGGCGGTAGTTCCTGACCGTAGTACTTATACGGAAAATTGGCGCACACTCGAACCCCTCCCACTCAACACGGCTGAGTTCGCACCCTCGACTCCCCGGTGAAGTGAAGCGTTCATACCCAGGTGACACGCCCAACGATAGCGTCTCACACCAACATTGGGAAATTGCCTTAACACTGACACGAATTTCCCCGTTCCCATCGACTGCTACAGAGCACTAGCAAGTCTAATCATCACTGGTATGGGATCTACGAGTCTGTTGCTGCTCGTATGCACATTCCCCCACGATCCCAGATCACTGTACCTCTACCCCCTGAATAACAATGTCTTAAACCCCTCCAAGCGACGACTTCGGCCGGATTCTGTGACGACCGCTGTCGTAGGTGAAGCAGGAAGCATCAGCAGAAGAGTAGTCCAGCCACCACGACGCCCTATACATCAATTTGGCCGAATTGAGTACAGTGGCGTCTTGACAAGGTGGCGGCTGAGTTCAGAATGATGCTCACACCGGCTCTTCCCGCGTCCTTCTCGAAATAACCAATGAGAGGAAGGCATACAGCGGCCTACCCCTCTCATCCAATCAGCGACGGTGTAGCATAGCCCCTAGGGCAGCTCCAAGATGGCCGACCAACATGGCGGCTCAAGATGTTTCTAAGATGGCGGCTGGTTTCCATGACAACCACTCAAGTGGCCAGCAAGCGAGCGCGGGAGGCCCACATGCTTCACCCACGCCTGCGGCCGTTCCCGCCAAAGCTGAGTCTGGCCCATGCCATACAAGGAGATGATGCTATCAGCTTTAGCACTGTCCACAGACATGCCACCCCGGCCAGGGTAACATTTATGGACTTCTGATGACTGGGGCTCTCACATGAGCCCAAACACTAGATGTTTCGGTTGCTGGTACAAAACTTAAGTCCGCCCACTTAACAAGTGCACTTAACAAGTGTACTGGCTCCCACAGGCATAAGAGCACTATTGTAAGTGAGCTGGTGAACCATCCCCCTCACACCACACTGTACAGAGCCTCGTGTACAACGCTATAATGTACAGAACCTTGTGTACCATGCTACACTGTACAGAACCTCGTATATAATACCACACTGTAGAGAGCCTCGTGTACCATGCTACACTGTACAGACTCTCGTGAACCATGATATACTGCCCAAAGCGTCGTGTACCATGTATCACTGTACAGAGCCTCGAGTGCCATGCAACATTGTACAGAATCTCGTGTACCATGCTTTACTGTCCAGAGCCTCGTGTAACATGCTACACTGTACGGAGCCTCGTGTACCATTAAACACTGTACAGAATCCCTCGTTCCACGCTACATTGTACAGAGCCTCGTATGCCATGCAACACTGTACAGAGCCTCGTGTACCATACAACACTGTACGTAGCCTCGTGTACCATGCAACACTGTACAGAGCCTCGTGTACCATACAACACTGTACGTAGCCTCGTGTACAATGCTACACTATACAGAGCCTTGCGAACCATGCTACATTGTACAGAGCGCCGTGTACCATAGAATACTGCACAGAGCCTCCAGTACCATGGAACACTGTACAGAATCTTTTGTACCATGCAACACTGTAAAGGGCCTTGTGTATCATGCAACACTGCGCAGAGCATCGTCTCTCGTGCATCACTATACAGAGCCCCGAGTACCATGCTACACTGTCTTTAGCCTTATGTACCATGGAACACTATACAGAGAATCGTGTACCATGCTACACTGCCTAGAGCCTTATGAATTACGCAACACTGCAAAGAGTATTGTGTACCAATCAACACCGTGTAGATCCTTTAGTTCCATGGAACACTGTAGAGTCTCATCAACCATGTAACACTGCACAGAGCCTCGTGTACTATGCTACATTGTACAGAGTCTCGTGAACTATGCAACACTGTTCAGAGTTTCCTGAACCATGGAACTCTCCGCAGTCTCGTATTCCATTCTACAGTGTACAGAGCCTCGTGTACCCTGGAACACTGTACAGAGTCTCGTGAACTATGCTACACTGTGCAGAGCCTCGTGTACTATGATACACTGTGCAGAGCCTCGTGTACCATGCATCACTGTACAGAGTCTCGTGTACCATACTACAATGTCCAGATCGTCGTGTACTATGCTACACTGTCCAGAGCCTCGTGAACAATGCACACTGCACAGAGCCTCCTGTAAAATGCGACACTGTATAGAGCCTCGTGTACCATTCAACACTGGACAGTCTCTCGCGTATCGTGCTACACTGTACAGATCCTCGTTTGCCATGCAACACTGCACAGAACCTTGTGTACAATGCACCTCTGTACAGAGCCTCGTGTACCATGCTACACTGGGGGCCTCGTAGCCTGGTGGATAGCGCGCAGGACTCGTAATTCTGTGGCGCGGGTTCGATTCCCGCACGAGGCAGAAACAAATGGGCAAAGTTTCTTTCACCCTGAATGCCCCTGTTACCTAGCAGTAAGTAGGTACCTGGGAGTTAGTCAGCTGTCACGGGCTGCTTCCTGGGGGAGGAGGCCTGGTCGAGGACCGGGCCGCGGGGACACTAAAAAGCCCGAAATCATCTCAAGATAACCTCAAGATAACCACTATACAAAACCTTGTGTACCAGGCTACACTATACAGAGCCTCGTGTACCATGCTACTCTATACAGAGCATCGTGTACCATGCTTCACTGTACAGAGCATCGTGTACCCTGGAACACTGTACAGAGTCTCGTGAACTATGCTACACTGTTCACAGTACCATATACTATGATAAACTGTACAGAACCTCATGTACTATGCTACACTGTACAGAGCCTCATGTACCATGCAACTCTGTACAAAGCCTAGTGTACCATGCAACACTACAGAATCAAGTGTACCATGGTACACTGTTCAAAGCCATGTGAACAATACAACACTGTACAGTCTTGTGTAGCATGCAACACTGTAAAGGGCCTCGTGTACCATGGAACACGTTACAGTGCCTCGTGTACCATACTACACTGTACCGAGCCTCATTAACCATGGAACACTACAGAGAATCGTGTGCCGTGCTACACTATACAGAGCCTCGTGTACGATGGAACACTGTTCAGAGCCTCGTGCACATGCAACACTGTACAGAGCCTCGAGTAGAGCATCTTGAACCACGCAGAACTGCGAAGAGCCTTGTGTACTATGCAACACCAAGAAGATCCTTATGTTCCATGGAACACTGCAGAGTCTCGTTCACCAAGCCACACTGGCCAGAGCCTCGTAGACCATCCTACACTTTACAGTCTCATATACCATGCAACATCGAACAGAACAACATCGAATACTGTACAAAGCCTCGTGTACCATTATACACTGAAAAAATACTCGTGTTCTTTGCTACACTGCCCAGAGCCTCGTGGACAATGCTACACTCTACAGTCGCATGTACCATACAACACTGTTAAGATCCTTGTGTACCATGCTACACTATACAGAGTCTCATGTACCATATAATTCTGTACAGAGCCTCATGTACCATGCTACACTGTGCAGTGACTTGTGTACCAAGCTACACTACCCAGAGCCTCGTGTACCATGCACACTGTACAGAGCCTCGTATTCCATGCAACACTGTACGAAGCCTCATGTACCATATTAAACTGCCAAAAGCCTCGTGTACAATGCTACACTGTACAGAGCCTCGTGCACCATACTACAATGTCCAGAGCCTTGTATTCCATGCACACTGTACAGAGTCTTGTGTATCTCGAAACACTGCACAGAGCCTCGTGTAGCCTGCATCACTGCACAGAGCCTCGTGTACCATGCTACATTGTACAGACCTTCGTGTACCATGGAACACTGTACCGAGTCTCGTGTACCATCGAACATTGTACAGAGAATCGTGTACCATGCTACACTGTACAGAGCATCTTGAACCACGCAATACTGCAAAGAGCCTTGTTACAGAGCCTCGTGTGCCATGTAACACTGTACAGAGCCTCGTGTTCCGTGCTACACTGTAAAGAGACTCAAGTACCATGCAACACTGCACAAAGCCTCATGTACCATGCTACACTGTACAGAGCCTAGCGTACCATGCAACACTGTACAGATCCTCATGTACCATACAAGTAAGTAATTATCCAAAGAAGGCAGCAAACCGGGAAGACTATGTAGCACCATCATATGTGTGGGATAATCAAAGGGCGCTAAATATCACCCAAGGATGCTAATACGAGAATAGTAACACTTAAGGCGAACGATATCAAAAGTATCCGAGTCACCAAAAATTCCAATGTGTTGTAATCCACAAGTTAGTAGGAATTATTAGCTAGAGGATCATTACTACAACACTTAACGAATGATGATTGAAAGTACATGTAAGTAGACAGACTATGGATCACATATCTAAGAAAGGTCAATGGATTAAGACCGAAGCTGTTTAGCCAAATTAATAATTCCTGGAAAGAGGAATTATTCTTCGTCAGGCTTCTAGGAACAAGATTACCGCTCTAGGGATAAGGTTAATCGGATTATACCTTCCTCGAGAGGCGTGGTGAAATGTTTGAGGCCATGGCTGACTGGAGGCAGTCTGATTGTGGAAGTTGAACTAGCAAGTCCTTTGGATCCCCGTTTGCGGCAGCAGCGAAGTGTAGCAGACAGCTATGCGAGAACCTGATGTGATCTTAGTGACGAAGTTAAGTCTGCAGTATGTGAGTATTGAATGTAAGACTAACCGGGTGTGGAGCGTTGTAGTAATCATTCCGTATTAGGGACTTAGGCGGAAGTTACGAGTGTGTGTGGCGATCGCGGAGGTCAGGTGGTCTATGGGTATTGGAAGTGTATTGACCTAATAGAGTATGTTAATTAATATAGTATTATTTGTCAGAGTCTATTCTTTGTAATTAAATGACAAAACCCGACGGCCTTTAAATACCTTCCATATGTTCATTCATTGTGTTCCAGTACAAACCTAGTGGTACGCCTCAAGGGTCTGGTGTGTGTAGGAGTACACGGTGGTAGTAACGGTTGCTGAGGCAAAGTGTTATGTGTTGTGTATTCGCTGTGTTCGGAATGAACCGGGGTTCAGCGTCACGACATATTTGGTGGCAGCGCAAACAGGTTTGGAACACTTTGAGAGATGAAGGAAGTGTGTTACCGGTTTAGTTGGTGAGGGAATGTTCGGGAATTGGTAGACGTCGGGTTGTGTTCAGGACGGTGGATATTGGAGTGAGGAAGGGAAGGTGCGTGGGCCAGGGAGTGGCCATAGTGGGGTGTAGGGCCAAGGTGTGTGGCCAAGTGGAGTGGCCACGTTGTGCGGCAGGGAAAGGTCCCCTAAGGGGTGGAAACAGTAGTGTGGGGAACTGATAAGTGACGTGGTTAATGGTGGCTTAAAATTATAAGTGATTCTAGTGAGATTAAGGGAATAAGGCCAAGTAAGGTTACTGTACGGCAAAGCGTCAAGCTGGTTCATAAACGAGCACATAAGGGGCGAGTAGCCATGACGGGTACGGGTAGTAATAGGGGCGCCAGTGGCCAGGCCACGAGTAATGTCGGTCAGGGTGAGAGTGGTGATAACACGGCGGCGTTGCTTACAGCGCAGGCGGCAGCGTCAGAGACAATTGGGCAGGTTGCACAGTGGTTGAAAAATGTGTTGAGCACGCATGAGACGACTAATGCAGGACCTAAGGTATATGGAGACATACCCACGTTTTGGGGCGCCAAACGGGATTCGAAAGGTCAGTTACTGACGGATATTAGAACATTTTTCTTTGCTCTAGAGAAGGCGACTAGTGTGGGGTCATGGTCGGATCAGGCAAAGATTGCATTGGCATATTCCAAGGTGAAAGGGGAAGCAAAGACCCTGCTCAACTCGGCGGAAATTAGAGAAATAAATAGTTATAGCGAGTTTAAGCAGGAACTGATAGATCATTACGATGTGCAGCACGATGCAGTAGAACTAAAGGCTCAGTTAGCTGCACTTAAACGAGAACCAGGGGAACAATTAAGGGCGTTTGGCCATAGAATAAGACTCTTGGGTGATGTGATTGAGCGGACGGAAACGCAGTTCACGGGGGTAGTAAGAGATTCTATGCAACGGAGTGTTTTTTTCGGTGCATTACCGCGGGAAAGTGCGTTACACTGCAGGGAAGCTAAGTCTTTTAAGGAAGCGGTGAAACATGCAGTGTTTTGGGCGGAGAATAGCCCGACACATAAACTGACAGAGGATGACATTTTCAAGGAAGTGTCCCCTAAGGAACAGGCAAATCTAGCAGATACGCAAGAGAGACAGGCTCAGCTCTGGGCCCCAGTAGCTCAGCCAGTGGAGGATGGACCCGCGGCGGGGGTCACACATTCCAAGGGCAAGGGGCGAGGTGCTCCTCGACGTAACAATAATAAGGGCTGGGAGCCAAGGGTGTTCCAGGGACACAATACGAGTGGGGTGTCGTGGGGACCCCATCAGGGTACTCGTGGGCAGCGAGGAGGCTATAACCAAGGGGCACGGGGAGGCAGGTTCACTCCTGCTCCACCACGATACACGCCTGCTCAGGGAGCAACAGGAATGTACCACCAGAACCAGGGTACCGGTAGAGGGTATCCCCGGGGAACGGGGTACACTGCAGGTAAACACGAGCCAGAACGACCTAAGCAGACAAAAGTGTGTAAGCTGTGTGGTGACGGTAGTCACTTGGCCTGGCAGTGTAAGCTTTTTGTTCCGCCTAATTACACAGTGTGTACAGTAGGGGGTGGCGGACAGTGGTTGTGTACCGTCGGGTCGGGTCATCCCATAAAGGTGCATTTACGGTTAAAGGGCACTATCTATACAGCCTTGGTGGACACCGGTGCTTCCGTGTCCATCATGAGTCGTAGCGTGTTAGGATCAGACGTCAGGCTGATACCTAACAACAGGAGATTAACGGCGGTGGGGGATAATGCGTTGCGGGTGTTGGGAGAGACAACTGTTGATTTCCAGCTAGAAGATAGATGGTTTAAACATAGTTTTGTAGTAATACAGGATATAGGGCTGAAACATACCAACATTATCCTGGGAATTGATTTCCTCGAAAAATACTCATGTACCATAGCGTTCAGCGCAAGGGGGAATAAATTGGTATGTGGGGGTCAAGCGGTAGACGTTAACAAGATGAGGAGTAGAGAAGGAGTAGCAGTAGTGAGGGGTAACTGTGGTAACTCGGCTGGGGACCAGAATATACAGTGGGCAGTCACGGTACCCAAGGATGTCACCATTCCGGGAGAAGCATCCTTAGTGATTAAAATGGCATGTAAAGCCAAGGGAGTAGACGTTGTGCAAATTGAGCCATTAGATAATCCAGCAGGGTTGGTGATAATGGAGACTATTGAAGACATAAATGAAGGGGTAATTCGGTTGAGGGTTTTTAATCCCTCTCGGTGGCCAGTCACCTTGAGTAAGCATGCACAGGTAGCGTGGGGGCACCCTGTGGAGGAGATTATTGCAGCCATGTCAGTAAGTCAGAGTGAGGGCGATGAGGATAGAATGGATAAATTAATGGGAATAGTGGATAGGATGTCCATGGAAAGGGAGGTTAAGGAAGCCTTAAGGGGCTTAGTCAGGGAGTTCCCGGATGTTTTTGCGTTGAGAGGGGAACCCCCCAGGGTGCATTACTCAAGGAGCACATAGAATTGACGTAGAGGGTGCACATCCAGTATATACGAGAGCATATAGCATACCAGTGGCACACCAGAGGGAGGTGAAAGAGGAGATAAGCCAGCTAAGGGAGCATGATATCATTGAACCATCCAGTTCACCGTGGCACAGCCCTCTCGTAGTAGTCAGGAAAAAGAATGGGGGAGTGAGGTTATGCGTAGATTTCCGCAGACTAAACAAGCTGACGAAGGACGAAGCATACCCATTACCTAACATACAGGACACATTGACACACTTGAAGGGTACACAATATTTTACCACATTAGACCTGCTCAGTGGGTATCACCAGATACCGCTGGAGGAAGAGTCGAGGGAAATCACAGCGTTTAGTGCGTGCAACGAGCTCTGGCAATATAAACAACGAGCTCTGGCAATATAAACAACGAGCTCTGGCAATATAAACGACTTCCTTTCGGGTTGAAGTCAGCACCTGCTGTGTTCAGTAGGCTAATGATGAGTGTGTTATCGGGGTTGATAGGTCCCACAGCGTTGCTGTACCTCGATGACGTAATCGTGCTGGGAAAGTCATTAGAGGAGCACATGCATAATTTGAGGAAACTCTTGCTAAGGCTGAGGTCACACAACCTCAAAGTGAATTTCGAAAAATGCAGTTTTTTTGGAGAATCGGTAACATTCTTGGGTCATACAGTGGGCCGGATGGGTATCAGTCCATTGCCAGATAAAACCAGGGATATTCAAGAGTTCCCAGTTCCACAGAACAAGAAAGAGTGCAAATCTTTCCTGGGGTTGGTTAGCTATTATCGGCGATTTATTAAAGATTTTTCAAAAATTGCAAGACCATTACATCAGATCAGTGGACTTGCAGAGTTCGTGTGGGGGAAGGAACAACAGCAGGCGTTCCAGGTACTGAGGGCTGCTGTCAGCTCTCGCAGTATCTTGGCGCACCCAGATTTTAGCAAACCGTTTCTGGTGTATGCGGATGCTTCTGGCGCAGCGATAGGTGGTGTGGTAGCTCAGGTGGATGAGCGAGGACGGGAGCGTCCCATTGCATTTTGTTCACGAGTACTATGTCCTGCAGAGAGGAACTATAGTACGATTGAGAGGGAAGCGCTAGCGATCACATTCATATTACAACGGAACCGGTACATCTTGCTTGGACATGAAATTTGGCTCAGAAGCGATCACAAACCCCTTAAGTATGTGTTCGAGTCCAAGGAGCCTTGTCAGCGACTGGCACGGTGGGTTACCTCGCTCTCAGAGTTTAACATTACAAACTTTGAACATGTACCAGGGAAAAGCAATGTGGTCGCTGACGCGTTGTCAAGGTGTCACAATGTAGCAGTGGTGAGTGAAAGGGGGGAGGAAGATGTGTCGTGGAATGTGAGGGAGTTGATACGGAGTCAGGAAGGTCACCCCCTGTGGGGGGAGGTAAGGAAGTTTTTGAGGGGTCAGCGTGCGGAGTTGAGGAAGTCACTTCCAGCACCAGTGGATGAGTTTGTGGTTGAAGATGAGGTGTTGTATCATCTTGGTAGGGTTTCGGGTATACGGTCTGAACCAGTATATCAGGCAGTCTTGACACCGGAGTTCCAGAGGACTGCAATGTATCTGTGTCATAACATCCCAGCAGCAGGCCATGGAGGGGAGTCCAAGACGTTGCAGAGGGCACGTCAAAGGTTCTATTGGCCATCCATGGGTAAAGATATCAAGGTCTATGTAGCCTCTTGTGACAGTTGTCTGAGGTACAAGGCACATAGGTTGGGGGCGGAACCTTTGCGTAGGTGGCCGGATGTGAGTACTCCCTTCGAGAGAGTACACATAGATCTCATTGGGCCGCTACCACAAGCTCATTCAGGGGCGAGGTACATATTTGTAGCAGTGGATGCACTCACACGGTTCACTGTGGTGAGTGCACTCCGTTCTAAGTCGGCAGAGGATGTGACCCAGGCCATGGTGGAAAGTGTGTTAACCAGGTTTGGGGCTCCTCAACAAGTTGTGTCAGACCAAGGGTCAGAGTTTATCAATCAAGTATTTCAAAGCATCGCGAGTGTGTATCAATTCAAACATACTCCAGTGCTGGCATATCGACCATCGGCGAATGGTTTGGTTGAAAGACACAATGCTGAAGTAATCAGTATTCTGCGGCATTTGGCTGCTGATGATGTGCTTGCATGGGATCAGAGTTTGTCGATGGTGGAGTCGGCGCTCAACACGGCGTTCAATAGGTCGGTGGGAGAAACCCCGCATTTTTTGTTGCATGGGTTCGATCCCCGACTTCCGTTCACGACGTTCACAAGCAAGCAACCGCCATGCTATGCGTTAGATTTCAAAAGTGTTGTCTGTAGGCGAGCAACCAAGGCATTTGACTTGGTGAAACTACATTTAAGAAAGTCGACAGAGGTAGCAGAGGCATATTATAATGCGCGGAACAAGGTCCAAGCAAAGGTGATCAATGAAGGTGATAGGGTATTCGTGAAGCAGATGCACGCTCAGGCAGAAGGTAAGTTGGCACCCAAGTTTGTGGGGCCATGTCGGGTAATTAGCAAAAAGAATGCTGAAGTGAAGGTTAAGGTGCTAAACACAGGGCATGTGTTCTCCTGTCACCCAGACCGCGTCTATACACTGACCGGTCAGGCAAGTGAGGAGCCATACCCTACGGGGAGTGTGCCAGGGGAGAGCACACCAGCGGCTGAGAACATAGGTAGGGGTACGAGGAGTTGGCAATCAAGGGTAGATAACACAGAGCAGCCTTCGCAGGACCGAGGACAAGGTCCACAGGCGACGGTGACACATCGCTATCCGACCCGCTCTCGTGGGGTCATGAACACAGACGGAGCATAGTATGTACTGTAGAGTAGTGCATGGCCATGGTAGTTTTTGTAGAGTGTGGGGTAGTGTGTAGAGTGTGGTGTGTAGTGGTGCATGGGCATGGTAGTTTTTGTAGAGTGTGGGGTAGTGTGTAGAGAGTGGTGTAGAGTAGCATGTGTAGTGGGTGGTGTAGTGTTGTGGCGTTTGGACGCCTGGTATGGAGTGTGGTGTTATAATGAGGTCATCAGTGGTTGGATTGACCAGAGGTGATGGTGTGTCGGAGTGGGTAAGTCTTATGGATAAGATTATAATGTAGAATTTCAAAATTTCAGGTGTTGGTGGTTGCAGTGGACGAGCGAAGTAGATATACTAATTTCTTATTAAGTTGTTACAGGAATCTCGCTAGAGGCGAGCCAGTGGCAGTATGATGTTTTAGTGACATAAGTGTGAAATTATTTTAATGAGGTATTTATTGTGATAATGTATGTGTATGTATATACTGTATATTACCTCATCGGCACCATTACTGAGTGTTAGGCTTGAGAAGGTCCCCCGGGATCATGTCACAGAGCTTCAGGTAGAGTAGAAGGGAAGCTATGAGGCTACACTCAGTAATTCTAGAGAAAAAAAAGGGGGAGGAAGTGAAGCCAACGTGACGTTATAGGCGAAATTCGCCCCCTGACATCAAAGCAGGGATAAGGGCCAGCTGCAATGGTTTTGCAGCTGCGCTCAGGCTATATACGGGGAGAGAGTAAGGAGCCGAGGGGGTTATGTGATAATGGGATTGAGCCAGGGGGCTCCGAGGGAATATTTTGCAGGTACAGCGGTCGGGAAGGTGTGAATACAGGTGGACACACTCTGGGCGGATGGGCCTAGACCAGAGAGCTGTGAGGGATCTACAGCGTTCTGGGATTGGTGCCCTGGAACGAGACGTCAGCACAGACCCAAGGGAACATGACCCTGGGGTAGGAATCTCCGTTGCTCTGGAGGCCAGGATCACGTTAGCTCAGAGCAACGATGGGACATTGACAACATTCACCAGGCTGGACAGCCTGGGTTTTGTCTGGGTCATGGAGGATCTATGACCTAGCAACCATGGGACACGAAGACAAGAGAAGTGATGCTGCCAATTGTGGAGGAGGCCAGTGAAACATTGTGTGATTATTGTAAGCCCTTATGTCAACAGTACAGGGCAAGATGTTAAATTGTAATTAACTTATTACTAAGGATGAAGAACCTTAGATATATATGTGTTGTGTATATATTAATGACTAGTGTCATTTCTGTTTAAGTGCCAGCATTCTGGTCCATGTAATTTTATGGTTATGTTTGTATGTAATTATATGTCAGCAGTTTAGGTATATGTGCATTGTTGGAGATGGGAAAAATTATTACAGACTATTTTACCTGTGCTATGATGTGAATATAATGTATATGTTGGAGAAGTGTTGTGAGTTATGTCGGGGAAAATTTTAATTTATTTCATTGTGTGTATGATGAACTTATTGGATGATTTTTTAGTTGTACACATATGGTGGGTGCATCCTCCAGGTCCTTGCACTAATGGAACCATTGCAATGATGCATATGGGGACATATGCGTGTTTAAGGAGGGGAGTGGTGTTGTAATCCACAAGTTAGTAGGAATTATTAGCTAGAGGATCATTACTACAACACTTAACGAATGATGATTGAAAGTACATGTAAGTAGACAGACTATGGATCACATATCTAAGAAAGGTCAATGGATTAATGTAACACTGTAAAAGTGTTTGGGTTAGTTTATTTAAAATATATATAGAGTACACGAGTCACAGACAAGGATCTGAGAGGCGCCAGTTGTCTGCCTGAGATCTCACACCTCTAACCGTTAATGACCCCAAGTGACCTGAGGTCAGATCATGATAATTTCACCTTGCTTCCGCTAAGCGTATAATTGGAGCCGGGTAGCCTTCAAACATGCCGACGTTTAAGGAGTGGCTTGGTAGTGCCGGAGGCTATCTACTTGTGGGCGGAGTTAGCTACTAGGTTCCCCAATATAAACTCGGAGAGCTATCCAGCATGAAGCATTGACAGACAGAACAGCATCAAGAGAAGAGCAGACGAGAGCGGAGACGACGTCCCTAGCAGGGAGGCTGTCGGCCGGCAAGGGCGGGAGTCTCTGTCAACTACAGACCCCCCCCCCTCTCTATTCAACTTAGACTCAGTCCTCGGTGAGTGAACATTAAGGTGACTTGTCGTGTTTACATATGTTGTGTGATGATCAGGGGCAGTCAAGTTGTAGGGTTCTCGAATTCTTGGATGATGACTCACTTTGAATATTAATCGTTAAACATTTTAATTGGATTGCTTAAGTTATGATACTTATCATGAAAAATATAATTGTTGAATTTATTATTTAAATGGTCTTTCACTGTGTTCCTTAGAGTTTTGAGTTGAGGTGAGAAAGCCTCTGTGATTACTGGTTTCATGATTTAATGAGTACATGTTTGGAGTTGATACATGGTAATAACATCTTTTGAGAATATTTTGATACAGGCAAGTTCCATTCCTTGTCTTGTATGTAATGATCATGAATGGATGGTGGCAGCATTTCTTCTTCTACTATCTACTCTTCTACGTCTACTTTCTACTCTTCTACTACTACCTATCTATTCCTCTCCCTCCACCCCTCTCTAAACTCTCACTTTCAACTAATGACCCTTCTCGCTCCTCCCACTTCCCTACCTCTCACCCCAAACCCTCACTAATTACTTCACTATTCATTTCTTTCCTTTCGTTTTCTCTTGTACGTTTGTGGCAATGATTCTGTATTCTAGAGTTCTCTCTAGAGTTTCGGGTAGCTGATCCAGTTACGGCGCCTTGTAGTCTTAGCACCTAGGTAGTCAAATACCTAGGTTTACAAGGTGTTGAACCAGAGAGGTTGCCTTAGGAACTCTGGAGGGTGCTCTAGAATAGTTAGCTAACTGGGGACGGGATAACGGACTAGAGAGAGCTGTTTCCCCCGGCCTCGTTAGTTAACTGGGGGGTGGAATAATGGACAAGATAGAGCTATTTCCCCCCACCCCCCGTTACATTAAGACCGAAGCTGTTTAGCCAAATTAATAATTCCTGGAAAGAGGAATTATTCTTCGTCAGGCTTCTAGGAACAAGATTACCGCTCTCGGGATAAGGTTAATCGGATTATACCTTCCTCGAGAGGCGTGGTGAAATGTTTGAGGCCATGGCTGACTGGAGGCAGTCTGATTGTGGAAGTTGAACTAGCAAGTCCTTTGGATCCCCGTTTGCGGCAGCAGCGAAGTGTAGCAGACAGCTATGCGAGAACCTGATGTGATCTTAGTGACGAAGTTAAGTCTGCAGTATGTGAGTATTGAATGTAAGACTAACCGGGTGTGGAGCGTTGTAGTAATCATTCCGTATTAGGGACTTAGGCGGAAGTTACGAGTGTGTGTGGCGATCGCGGAGGTCAGGTGGTCTATGGGTATTGGAAGTGTATTGACCTAATAGAGTATGTTAATTAATATAGTATTATTTGTCAGAGTCTATTCTTTGTAATTAAATGACAAAACCCGACGGCCTTTAAATACCTTCCATATGTTCATTCATTGTGTTCCAGTACAAACCTAGTGGTACGCCTCAAGGGTCTGGTGTGTGTAGGAGTACACGGTGGTAGTAACGGTTGCTGAGGCAAAGTGTTATGTGTTGTGTATTCGCTGTGTTCGGAATGAACCGGGGTTCAGCGTCACGACAAATGCGGGACAAGCGACCGTGGAAAACAGTCGGAAAACAAGACACACGCTCGTCCCGGAAGTCAGGACTTCAACAAGTATATGCACGACCGTAAGAGGGACAATGAAATTTGGACAATAAGGAGCAGGGCGGCGCTCCATTAAGTGACCATGAGTCAAGCGAGTATGGCCAATACGCAACCTCGCCAGAGCTGTTTCCCATCGCCGGTTACGGTGGTAAGAAGACGGCGAAGAGGACACAACTCTTAAGAGTACGCAGTTTGTTACCAGTAACAGAAGACCAACAAGCCTGCCAACGGATAAGAATATAGGAATGGATAACCGGGTATAAGTTGGAATAAGGAATACTTTTACGAGAGATGGGACAAGAGTAGACAGCTTCCCTGGCGGCAGCATCCGCATGCTCATTTAAAGAGACACCAATATGGCTGGGAACCCAGGAAAACTCAACCGACTTAAATTTACTGTGAATAAGAAACAGCCAATGCTGGATCTCGACAACCACTGGATGAACCAGATTAAAAGACCCCGAGAGCCATGAGGGCACTACGAGAGTCAACAACAACTACAAAGGAAGATTGACAACGAGAAAGCAGGAGACGAAGAGCATAGAGAATAGCATAAAGTTTCGCTGTGAAAATGCTAGTCTCCGGAGGTAAACAACAACTGCGGAAGGGGGACTCTCCATGGAGGGCAAAGAAAGCACAACACGAGGAAAAATATTTGAAATACGAACTGAAAGAGAATCCTGTAAGCGAGACAACCAGACAGAAAGAGGAAGGTGGTGAAGAGGAACAGGAACTGCAGGAGGGGCAAAAGTTAAAGCACGACAGAGGCGAGAGGAAGGATGTTGCATGGACCACGCAAGATAGCGAAGACAGTAGCGATCACGGCGATCCTGTAGAGATAGGAAGCCAGTGTCAACATACAAGCTGAGGACGGGACTTAAACGAAAGGCACCAGAACTGAGGCGCAACCCAGTATGGTGCAAAGCATCAAGACGGCGAAGAGTAGAAGGAGAAGCAGACGAGTAAGCAGGGCAACCATAATCGATTTTAGACAGGACGAGAGAGGAATGTAAAGCGAGGAGAGTGCGCCTATCCGCTCCCCAGGAAGTATGGGACAAAACTCGAAGGAGGGTAAGGGCCTTAGAGCACTCAACACGGAGGTAAGAGATATGGGGCGACCAAGACAAACGAGTGTCAAAAATCAACCGCAAAAGCTTAACGAAATCCTTGTACACAATAGGGTCACCATAAAGTGACAAAGAAAGACGAAGATCGATCGACACGCTTCCGAGTAAAAGTCATAGCACAAGTCTTAGACGTAGAGAACCTGAAGCTGTGATCGGTGGCCCAAGACGACACGGCATCAATCGCAAGTTGAAGCTGGCGTTGAAGGAGAGGCGAATCATCACCCTGAAAGCAATGGGTAAGATCGTCGACACAGAGAGCGGAGAAGACGCCAGAAGGAAGAGAGGAAAGAAGACCATTGAGGGCAACCAGAAAAAGAGTAGTGCTCAGAACACTACCCTGGGGCACACCTTCGTATTGCTGAAAAGAGACAGAAAGCGGTACCAAGCCTCACCCGAAAGGAAAAACGAGAGAGGAAGCTTTGGAGAAAGAGAGGGAGATGACCACGAAGGCCAAAAGAATGAAGTTGGGATAGAATATGATATCGCCAACTGGTGTCGTTAGCCTTTTCCAGGTCAAAAAGGACGGCCACAACGGAGGTCTTCGCTGCAAAAGCAGTACGAATATAGACCTCCAAGTTCACCAGGACATCTGTTGTGCTGCGGCACTTGCGGAAACCAAATTGACAAGGGGAGAGATAGTGATGGTGTTCTAAGAACCACATCAGACGAACGTTTACCATACATTCAATGAGTTTGCAGACAACTTGTGAGGGCAATAGAGCGAACGTCCTTAAGGGATGTTCCCAGAGACCCTGGTGTGCGAACAGGGAGGACGACAGCACCGAGCCAGTCCTCAGGGACTGACGACGACTTCCAGATCGGATTATACAGACTCAGTAAATACTGAGACGTGCTCGGAGGGAGATGGCGAAGCATCTCATAATGAATGCCATCTGAGCCCGCCGCCATAGAACCCCAGAGGGCCAGGGCAGACCGAAGTTCAGAGAGAGAGAAGGGATCATTATAGGGAAGTCGTAGATGAGTGCGGGTAGCGACAGGCAACGGGTCCGCCACAAGAGTGCCATGGTGGTGAAGGATCGGTGAGACATCGTGAACGAACTTACCCGCTATCTTGCGGATACGCTTCCAGATATGCGGCAGAGGAGTTTCGGACGTAATGGAGGAGACATAAGATGCCCAACATTCACATTTAGCCATATGGATGGCCCTATGGGCCACCGCACTCGCCCTCCGAACCAAAAGAAAAGACTCGGACATCTGCCGGCGGCGGTGTCTCTTCCAGGCTGCACGCTTACAGTGGAAAGCTCGGGCACAGTCTGCATTCCACCAGGGAATGCACTTCCGTGGTCCCCGAGAGGAAGAGCGAGGAATAGACTGGAGGGCAGCGTCAAAGACGGTGTTATGAAAAAGGAGGAGAGAGCGAGGGAGAGGCAGAAGGGAGAGGTCAGAGAGAGCAGCACTGAGGTTAAATAGGTTCCAGTCTGCCTTAACAAACTGCGACCTAGCGAAGGAGAGGGGAGGGTGAAAAAAGAAAAAATTAACAAGTATGGGGAAATGATCACTGCCATGGAGGTCATGTTAGATTTCACGTGGCAGGAAGAACCTGCCACGTGAAATCTAAGTAAAGAGAAGAAGAGCAAAAAGAAAGATCAAGACAGGAAAGGGTGCGAGTCCGAGAATCCAAATGCGTGGGCCCACCAGAATTCAGAAGAGAGTATGAACGGCCTAAGAAGGCAACCCAGGGTGTTTGTCAGAACATCACCCCAAAGGGAATGACAATTGAAATCACCCAGCAGGAGCACAGGCTCCGGCAAGGAGTCCAGGAGGTGTTTAAGATCGGGAAGAGAAAGCGGGACACTCGGGGGGCGATAAATGGAACAAACGGTGTACCATTTCCTCACAAAAATACGAGTAGCAGAACAATTGAGAGACGAAGGAAAAAGTAAGGGGACAAAGGGAACATTAGAGCGAATCAAGAGATCAGAAGAGTTAGGAGCCCCAGCAACAGCTGTGGGGGGGGGGGGGGAGAAAGGAATAGCCACAAAAGCGACCAGGACGAGCACCAAGCATCGGCTCCTGGAGACAGACACAAAGGGGCGAAAACCGTGAAATCAGAAGTTGGAGTTCAAGGAAAATGGCGTAATAACCACGAACGTTCCACTGAAGAATAGACATTGACAAGAAGAGAAAGGACATCAACAGAGAACAACGAAGAAACAAAGGTGAAAAGGGAACACAGCACGTTAAAGAAGCGCAGGATCAGGGTCCGCGAAGTCAGGGTTAGGGGGCATGGGTAAATTGAGTAAAGAAGGAGGGAAGGGAGCTGGAGGATCAACCAGGGGTGAACGAGTAGGGTCTGGAGGAAGAAGAGGGGGGGGGGGAGAGCAGAGGGTCAAGGACAGCAGCATGAGGGGCACAAACCAGGGAGTGCACCTCAGCAAGGGCAGCAACCGAGAGGGAAGCGGGGGCCAAAGAGACCTCCATAACAGGAACAGGGGGCATAACCACCAAAACAGGAGGGGATGCAGTGAGAGAGTCAGAGGTAGGGGGTGAGGAAGAGAGCGAAGCTTTTATACTCGCCGGGGAGGAGGAAGGAGAGGAACCAGGCTTACGCTTCTGACAAAGAGACAGGCATCCCAGTAACAATGTACTGGGCAACAGATTCTAGCGTCTCAACAGGAGAAGCAGAACAAGAGCATATAAGACGGCCGTTGGGGGAGCGATGGACATCAGCCCGTACTGACAGGCGGCGTGGGGAGCCAATAGACGGAGGAGAAAGATGGGAAGGAGGATCAGAGGGAGACGAGGAAGAAGACACAGGAGACATGACAGACCGGGCAGAGAGAAGGGAAACCCCAGACAGAGAACCAGGAGGGGGACCCTTCGGGACAGAACTCAAAGGAACAGAGGAGGGGGCAGTGGGCGTGTCAGGGTCTAAGGCCTGGAAATGGTTTTGAGTCTGAGGAAGGTGGGAAGGACGAGAAGAGGAAGAGCACAACACGTGAGCATAAGAGACGTTAGCATAAGGTGGGAGACGGCGAACTTGGCGCCTCGCCTCAGGAAAAGACAAACGCTCCCGGTGCATCAAGTTGAGGACGGTGCCTCAAGCTAGTAATGTATACACGCACTGGAGAAGGTAGGGTGGGCCTCACCGCAATTGAGGCAGCGAGCCTGGGGAGAAGTGCACTCGGACTTAGAGTGACCTTCGCCACCACACAAAGGACAGAGAGAGCCAGTTCCAGAGCAGCGGAGGGCACCATGCCCAAACCACCAGCACTTGTTACAGAGCCGAGGAGAGGGAATGTACACTGGACAGAACACCTGGCACCAGCAAGAATGACAGAGGGCGGAAGGGGTCCTACCATCAAAGGTAATCTTCACAACCCGAAGGGGTTGACAGCGACGACCACGAGGGGGACGAGTAAACGTGTCTACCTGGAGGACAGGATGGCCCTGGGCTTCGAGGATATGCCGAATATCATCGTAGCAGTCCTGTAGATTCCGAACACCGGTTGCAATATGGGACAGGAGGAGAATAGTGATAACACTGGCATTCAACCGAGCGTTCTTGGAGACCCGAATAGGGGTCTCACCAAGGCAAGATAAGGCATCCAAGCGGGAGGCTGCATCTTGAGAAAGAGCAGCAACGACACGTGTACCGAGACGAGTGGGGTTGAAGGTAACAGACGCATCCACGGAATCAACAAGATGCCTATGGAGGGAGAAATCGTCAGGAGGCGTAGAATCAAGAGGGAGGAGATCAAAGTATTTGGCTCACGAACCGGGACCAAACATGGCTTGATATGCATCAGTACGGGAAGGAATCGAGAGAGTGTGCGGTGCGGAGTGCGGTAGGTGTCGAGAACCCCCAGAGAGAGGGGTTAAAAGGCGCAGAAGTCACAACGAGAGTGAGCCGTTCTAGGGGACGAGGTGGTCACCACTGGGGGCTTGTGGCTCGACCCAATCACAAAGGAGGGAGGAGAGCCGAGGGAGGTAGTCAGGAAGGTCAAAGGAGGAGCAAGGTCGGGGCCCAATGCAGCCGTGGCCCCGGTCTTCCAACACAGGCCGACTCGGGGGCTTGGTCGCCCACCCCCACGAGTCTGAGAGGTACAAGAGAAACATTTACAGACACAGAGACAAGAAGTAACACTTTCATTCACGAATGTGCCCCCACACCCACCATAGAGTCACATTTAGAGGCAGGACACCCAACAGGAAGCTATCGCCGATCATGCCGGGGCCCCCTAGGGGTGCGTCGTGAGTATACGACCCACAAACGCCACCTTAAGAACCGTCAGTCCGTCGAGATCGGGTTCAGTGACGAAAGGATGATTGACAATAAAAGGTTCCCCTCGCTCTCGACGTTGGGTACTAGTTCTACGGGTGCAAGAGTGTGCCTCCTCAAGAGTATGCCTATGCACAGAGCCTGGTGAACCAAACAACACTGTTTAGAGCCTCGTGTACCATACAACACTGTACAGAGCCTCGTGTACCATGCAACACTGTACAGAGCCTCGTGTACCATGTAACACTGTACAGAGCCGGGTGTACCATAGAACACTGTGCAGACTCGTGTACCATGGTACACTGTACAGTGCCTCGTGAACTATGCAACATTGTACAGATCCTCTAGTACCATGTAGCACTGTACAGATCCTCGAGTACCATGGAACACTGTACAGAGCCTCGTGTACTATGCAACATTATAAAGGACCTCGTGAACCATGTAACACTGTACAGAGCCTCGTTAACCATGCAACACTGCACAGAGCCTTGTGAACCAAACAACACTGTAAAGAGCCTCGTTAACCATGCTACACTGTACAGAGCCTCGTTTAACATGCAACACTGTACAGACCCTCGTGTACCATGCAACACTGTACAGAGCCTCGTGTACCATGCAACACCGTACAGAGCTTCGTGTACTATACAAAACTGTACAGAGCTTCGTGTACCATGCAACATTGTACAGAGCTTCGTGTTCTATGTAACACTGTACAGAGCCTTATGTACCATGCAATACTGTACAGATCGTCGTGTACCAAGCAACACTGTACAGAGCCTCGTTTAACATGCAACACTGTACACAGCCTCGTGTACCATGCAACACTGTATAGAGCTTCGTGAACAATGCAACACTGTACAGAGCCTCGTGTACCATGCAACACTGTACAGAGCCTCGTGTACCATGTAACACTGTACAGAGCCTCTTGAACCAAGCAACACTGTACAGAGCCTCGAGAACCATGCAACACTGTACAGAGCCTCGTTTAACATGCAACACTGTACAGACCCTCGTGTACCATGCAACACTGTACAGAGCCGGGTGTACCATAGAACACTGTGCAGACTCGTGTACCATGGTACACTGTACAGTGCCTCGTGAACTATGCAACATTGTACAGATCCTCTAGTACCATGTAGCACTGTACAGATCCTCGAGTACCATGGAACACTGTACAGAGCCTCGTGTACTATGCAACATTATAAAGGACCTCGTGAACCATGTAACACTGTACAGAGCCTCGTTAACCATGCAACACTGCACAGAGCCTTGTGAACCAAACAACACTGTAAAGAGCCTCGTTAACCATGCTACACTGTACAGAGCCTCGTTTAACATGCAACACTGTACAGACCCTCGTGTACCATGCAACACTGTACAGAGCCTCGTGTACCATGCAACACCGTACAGAGCTTCGTGTACTATACAAAACTGTACAGAGCTTCGTGTACCATGCAACATTGTACAGAGCTTCGTGTTCTATGTAACACTGTACAGAGCCTTATGTACCATGCAATACTGTACAGATCGTCGTGTACCAAGCAACACTGTACAGAGCCTCGTTTAACATGCAACACTGTACACAGCCTCGTGTACCATGCAACACTGTATAGAGCTTCGTGAACAATGCAACACTGTACAGAGCCTCGTGTACCATGCAACACTGTACAGAGCCTCGTGTACCATGTAACACTGTACAGAGCCTCTTGAACCAAGCAACACTGTACAGAGCCTCGAGAACCATGCAACACTGTACAGAGCCTCGTTTAACATGCAACACTGTACAGACCCTCGTGTACCATGCAACACTGTACAGAGCTTCGTGTACCATGCAACACCGTACAGAGCTTCGTGTACTATACAAAACTGTACAGAGCTTCGTGTACTATGTAACACTGTACAGAGCTTCGTGTTCCATGCAACACTGCACAGAGCCTCGTGTTCCATGAAACACTGAACGAAGCCTCGTGAACCATGCAACACTGCACACAACCTCGTGTAACAAGCAACACTGCACAGAGCCTCGTGAACCATGGAACACTGTACAGAACCTCGTTTAACATGCAACACTGTACAGAGTCTCGTGTACCATGCAACACTGTATAGACCCTCATGTTACATGCAAAACTGTACAGAGCCTCGTGTACAATGCAACACTGCACAGAGCCTTGAGAATCATGGAACACTGTACAGAGCCTCGTGAATCATGCAACACTGCACAGAGCCTTGTGAATCAAGCAACACTGTTTAGAGCCACGTGTACGTGCAACACTGTACAGAGCCTCATGTACCATGCAACACTGTACAGGTTCTCGTGTACCATGCAACACTGTACAGAGCCTCGTTAACCTTGCAACCCTGTACAGAGCCTCGTTTACCTTGCAACACTGTACAGAGCCTCGCTTACCTTGCAACACTGTACAGAGCCTCGTTTACCTTGCAACACTGTACAGAGCCTCGTTTACCTTGCAACACTGTACAGAGCCTCGCTTACCTTGCAACACTGTACAGACCGTCATACATAATGCAACATTGAATAGAGCCTCGTTTAACATGCAACACTGTACAGAGTCTCGTGTACCATACAACATTATACAGAGCCTCGTGAACCATGCAATACTGTATAGAGCCTCGTGTACAATGCAACACTGTACAGAGCCTCGTGTACAATGCAACACTGTACAGAGCCTCGTGAACTACGCAACACTGCACAAAGCCTCGTGTACCATACAAAACTGCACAGAGCCTCGCTTACCTTGCAACACTGTACAGAGCCTCGTGAACCATGCAACCCTGTACAGAGCCTCGTTTACCTTGCAACACTGTACAGAGCCTCGCTTACCTTGCAACACTATACAGAACGTCATGTATAATGCAACACTGTATAGAGCCTCATGTACCATGCAACACTCTACAGAGCCCTCATGTACCATACAACACTCTACAGAGCCTCATGTAACATGCAACACTGTACAGAGCTTCGTGTACCATGCAACAGTCTACAGAGCCTCGTGTATCATGCAACACTGTACAGAGCCTCGTGTCCCATGCAACACTGTACAGAGCCTCAAGTACCATGCAACACTGTTCAGAGCCTCGTGTACCATGCTGCACTATACAGAGCCTCGTGAACCATGCAAAACTGTACAGATCCTTATGTACCATCCAACACTGCACAGAGCTTCATGTACAATGCAACACTGCACAGAACTTTCTGTACCATGAAATACTGTTCAGAGTCTCGTGTATAATGCAACACTGTACAGAGCAGCGTGTACCATGTAACCCTGAACAGAGCTTCGTGTATCATACAACACTGTTCAGAGCCCCGTGTACCGTGAAACATTATAAAGAGCCTCTTGTACCATGCAACACTGCAAAGATCCTCGTGTACCATGCAACACTGTTCACAGCCTCGTGTACCATTCAACACTGTGCACAGCCTCGTGTACAATGCAACACTGTGCAGAACTTCGAGTACCATGCAACACTGCACAGAGCCTCGTGTACCATGCTGCACTATTCAGAGCCGTGTGTGCCATGCAGCACTTTACATATTCTCGTGAAAAATGCAACACTGTACAGAGCCTCGTGAACCATGCAACACTGTACAAAGCCTCGTGAACAATGCAACACTGCAAAGAACCTCATGTACCATGCAACACTGCACAGAGATTCTTGAATAATGAAACACGGTACAGAGCCTCTTGAACCACTCAACACTGCACAGAGCCTCGTGAACCATGCAACACTGTACAGAGCCTCGTGAACCATGCAACATTGTACAGAGCCGCGTTTAACATACAACATTGCACAGAGCCTCGTGTACCATGCAACATTGCACAGAGCCTTGTGAACCAAGCAACACTGTACAGAGCCTCGTGCACCAAGCAACACTATACAGAGCCTCGTGAACCATGTAACACTGTACAGAGCCGCGTGAACCATGCAACTGTAACATGCTCTGGCAATATTGTAACCCGGGTCTCGTTCTTCACCTTTTTAATCTACTTTTACCTGCACCCGGTCCTTAATCTTTATACGCTTCTCAAACCAAGGGACCCCCAGAGCTATACTTGAGTCGACCCCACGCCACGTGGTCTTAAGCCTTTGACTGACTTAATTAAGATTCTACAACCTTGTGACGTGAAACAGACTTCTAGCAAAACTCTAGAATCGCCTTGCGCTGCCACCACCAGACCATTACCACTGAGCAATGACCGAGGTCTGGATCGATCATGCTAATCAATATACCTTGGGGCTTGATCCCCACTAGTAATAAATGAAATTGGATCTTACGTCAAGTGTGGAATTAATTAAAATCAAACGGGACAAATTAATTCTGATTCGGTGTTAGAATCGGCGCCCAACTCAACTCGGCCTCTAAGGCTACCCACGTAGTACGGGACAAAATACATAAATTACATAAAATGGAAATTAATAAAAAAGACAATTTAATAGCTAAATAGTTTATTCAAAAACTAAAAATCTAAAAATCAAAACACTCCCTGGCTTAACACTTCCTACATGACTCGGCAATGAGTTGAACTACTGCCCTATACCAAACTCTTATAGCACTCTACCTTGAGGCGACCAGCTAGATGTTTGTGCTAGGTCTTGGGCCGATGATTGAGGCCACCTGCCCGGGCCGCTCCTGGAACCACACTGTGCTTCCCACATGCTCCTCTACCCAGAAGCCAGAGCAGAGTATTCTTCCGCCTAGTTTACTAAGTTATTAGCAGGGCTTGAGTTTAACAACTAACCTCTGTTGTACTGAACGACCCAGATTGGTTGAATTCTTTTAACTGAAGTTAATTACACAAGCATCTGGGGAAGAGCTATTTCCGTTTACAAAATGGCTATTTGACCTTTGAGAAATAGTGGACGTGGAAACTCTGATGACCTGTAACCTCAGGTCGGCCAAATTGTTCCGCGCCCAAGTCTAGTCCCGCTAGTGACGTCACTGATGGTGACTTAACTCATTATTCTAACAATCAGGATACTCTTGATACTATAAACAGGAATATTATACAATTTGAATGAAGACTAATTTCTCTAAATTACTGAAAATGATGTAGAATAATTCATTATACGAAATTGTGAACAAAGGCGGCAGTTATTTTCACCGCCAATCCCCCCCCCCCCCGGGATTCGACCATGTACTTCGGGTCAGGTCCCTACCCGTGGTTTCTAGAACGTTCTGGGTCCTTCCTACAACAAATAGTTTGTTACACAACGCTGTTCAGAGCCTCGTGTACCATGGAACACTGTACAGAGCCTCGTGTACCATGGAACACTGTTCAGAGCCTCGTGAACCATGGAACACTGTTCAGAGCCTCGTGAACCATGCAACACTGTACAGAGCCTCGTAAACCATGCAACACTGTACAGAGCCTCGTGAACCATGCAACACTGTGCAGAGCCTCGTGTACCATGCAACACTGTGCAGAGCCTCGTGAACCATGCAACACTGTACAGAGCCTCGTGTACCATGCAACACTGTACAGAGCCTCGTGAACCATGCAACACTGTACAGAGCCTTGTGTACCATGCAACACTGTACAGAGCCTCGTGAACCATGCAACACTGTACAGAGCCTCGTGAACCATACAACACTGTACAGAGCCTCGTGAACCATGCAACACTGTACAGAGCCTCGTGAACCATGCAGCACTGTACAGAGCCTCGTGAACCATGCAACACTGTACAGAGCCTCGTGAACCATGCAACACTGTACAGAGCCTCGTGTACCATGGAACACTGTACAGAGCCTCGTGTACCATGGAACACTGTTCAGAGCCTCGTGAACCATGCAACACTGTACAGAGCCTCGTGAACCATGCAACACTGTACAGAGCCTCGTGAACCATGCAGCACTGTACAGAGCCTCGTGAACCATGCAGCACTGTACAGAGCCTCGTGAACCATGCAACACTGTACAGAGCCTCGTGACCCATGCAACACTGTACAGAGCCTCATGTATAATGCAACACTGTATAGAGTCTCATGTACCATACAACACTGTACAGATCTTCGTGTACCATGCAGCGCTGAACAGAGTTTCGTGCACCATGCAACACTGCACATAGTCTCATGTACATTGCAACACTGCACAGAGCCTCGTGTACCATGCAACACTGCATATGGCCTCGTAAACCATGCAACACTGTACAGACCCTCATGCAACATGCAAAACTGTACAGAGCCTCTTGATCCATGCAACACTGTACAAAGCCTCGTGTAGCACGCAACACTGTACAGAGCGTCGTGAACCATGCAACACTGTACAGAGCGTCGTGAACCATGCAACACTGTACATAGTTTCATGTACCATGCAACACTGCAAATGGCCTCGTGTTCCATGCAACACTGCACGGAGCCTCTTGTACCATTGTTACGGGGGGCGGGAGTTAGGAAGTTTAATATTATTAAAGAAATAATGGGTAATGAACTATCAATCAAACACCTCCTTTACTGTGTCAATGGGCTCTAACTTAATATATTATTCATAATAAGAGTCTCCCTAAGTATGAGAGATGCGGTCCGGGCCCCCAGGAAATATACTCCCAAAATTTATATTAGAGTTACGATAATTTCTTTTACCTGTGCAGATGAAAAGTCATAATAACGTGGCTGAAAAATGTTGACCAAACCACACACTAGAAAGTGAAGAGACGACAACGTTTCGGTCCGTCCTGGACCATCATGAAGTCACTGCCTCACAATCGACTTGATAATGGTCCGGGACGGACCGAAATGTTGTCGTCTCTTCATTTTCTATTGTGTGGTTTGGTCAACCTCTTATACTTGGAACACAGGGTATGGTCAGTGAATGTGAGTATTAACATTTATTAATAAAATTAATCTCGCTGAACATAACGTAGCAAGTAGTAGTAAATTTTTCCATTTACTTTACTTACCAAGAACTCACTGTGATAGAGTAATTGTCTCACAAACTTTAGCAGAGGTACACCAAGAACGTCAGGGTAAGTACACTCCAAGTAGTCCCCCCCCTGATCGCGCACTAATATAAAAGCCTCTCTAAGGGTACTTTAACAAACTTTATAGTATCCCTAGAGTGTCTTTAGTTTATAACACAATGGAACGAGAGGGTGGTGGCCTGAACAGTACATAAAAGGGAGACCTACATTCAAATTGCTGCCCCAATAAGCAAGGACCGACTGCTTCAAGCAACCACACACACAATTGAATTAAACAGACACCAGCTCGGGCAAACCTGGCGACACGTTGTTCCATAACCGCTTTTACAAACATCTTATCTCTATGTTGTGTCATGACCCCCAAGTAAGGCTCGTGGTATAGACTTTCCTCTCACTCAGTGACTGACACTCTTGGCTCGTGATATAGACTGTCCTCCCTCTCAATGACTGACTCTTGGTCTCAAACAAATCACAACTATAATGGTCTAGGGACATAGTGAAGGTCTATAATAAGAACCACCAGTTTTCTGGGGTGAACCTAGTTTATATGAAAACAACTCTTTATAAGATATACACCACAACAATGTTAATAATAATAATATAATAAAGTTGATCTCAAGGTCACTAGTCACTGCGGCTACATATTACTAACCTAAACAGGTGACAAAACTTAACAACATGGGTACACTAAATGACAAGAGAAGTTCATCTGTAGTTAAAGTGGATATATGTTGACGTTGATCAACATTTATCACTAGCAAAGTCACTAAGGACTAATCAAAATTAAAGTCTCAAGAGACTCAACAACAGTCCTGTAACCAGTACGGGGCAACTTATCATTAATTAACATCAAAAAGCAACAAGTCATTGAAATTAAACACTTTGTCCTCAAAAAACTAAGTCCCAACTAGACAAACAAATGGCAAAGTTAAGACTCCTTGCAAAAGGTAAAGTACCAACTGACTTGGAAAAAGTGAGTCCCTATAAAGGAAAATATATAAAACATTACTTAACCACGAGATTTACAAGTCAAAATATATAAAGATGCTACGATAACTTAAAAGACAATCCTCTAAAAATAATCGAGTCACCACACACAGAGATCACACTAACGTGATGCATCAAATGAAAAAGAGAGGGAGAACGGCCTATTGACATAGCTCGGGTGCCAGGGGGGGGGGGGGAAAGTTGTGTAAAAGCCTGGTTTGTGCCTCGGAGAGGCTGCGGGGTCCAGTAAGTTCAGTAGAACTTCGGTTTCAACCCTTTTACCCTGTCGTAGCTCAGTCGATTAAGGCAGTGTCTGGGAAGCTCCCGGACGCAGGTTCGAATCCTCGTCATGGCCCTTGTGGATTTGTTCATTTAATCAAGTCATACCTTACAAGACAAAATAGAACCATTCCTACTAGCTCAACAGAGCACAAAACTTACCACCTACAGCTACCAAAACCCTCAGAGGAGTGAGACAGGTGGATAGTCCACCCCCATATGTCAAGTAAGCAATACTAAACATAGAACAATATTCCTCTGGGGGTACTTAAAAGTACAATTGAAATATACCAGAGTACAGCATTTCAGTAACTAGAATATATCCAGATGGTCTGAGTAAATAATAATAATATTAATAATATACAACAGTAGTTTATGTTGTTAAATATGACCGAAAAAGTAAGATTTATAATTCTAACACGAATTTTCTCAATATTTCTTATGTTTCTTTTTACTGTCGATGGTAATTGAATTGATAGCAGGCGGCTTGACATCTGCGAAGCACTACATATCAAAAAGTCAACACCAGCAATCAACTGCCAATTAATGCACAACTATATTCTACCCACTTCAAGACTCCGTACCAATATAGAAGCATCAAGAGGAAGTATGGGCCAATAGGCCCTTTGCAGTTACTTCCATTCTTCCCTCTCATTTATCCAATTTATACCCATTGCACCGTGTTCTGTCTTGTGTTGGTCAAAAGTTTGTTCACCTCATCCAAAACTGTTGCAACATATAACCTCACCCAAATGCGAGTATATAAGACAAGCTGTTCAATGTTAGCATTAAGTAAAACTCTGTTTAGTGTTTTCAGGTTACAGTTGTGTCTGTGTAAACTAAAGTCTTTGAAAATGTAATAAGTTATTACGAATCGCGTTCAAGCGTCGCGTCAGACTAGAAATAAAAATGAATTTTGGAGAATTGATTTTTCAATTACCATCGACAGTAAAAAGAAACATAAGAAATATTGAGAAAATTCGTGTTAGAATTATTAATCTTACTTTTTCGGTCATATTTAACAACATATGTTTACAAGAAAGACTGCTACCAAAATATACTAACAGTAGTTTAATAAACATTTGCTGTCCACCCCCAGCCCTCCGCAAGGGTTGGCTGCCCTGAAGAACGAGACACAAACACACACGTCATTCAAACAAACAATTCATATCACCCAAAACAATACATTGAAATATTAAATATAAACACAAACATATACACCTGCAAGTGTATAACACTACAGTGATTACAATACTAGACATATAAGTAACTGGTGCCATATGTACAATTAGTCATCATAAATATGTCACAAAGTATCCCAACACAACTGGTATATGCTTGGTCAGAACACCTTACTACCACATTTTACATAATATATTAACTGGCTTAACCAACTGGCTGCTTAATACTTAATTACTGGTTGACTTTAAAACTCTTCACACCAGCCAGTAGTTTATATCTTACAAATGTGTCATCCCCAGGCAGCGCTGCAAGCTTACCGGCCATTACTCGTGCATTATAATTTGTTCCTTCACAATTCTTGCTGTTTATTTTCAGCAAAGCTCAAGCCTGATCAAAACAATTATTAAGACCAATCCTGGTCATAACCTTTCTCCCTACCCAGGGGAAAAAATGCGACTATTCGAGGAGTAGAATATTTTTTTACAGGTAATTATGCAACATAACATGTTTTCAATACAAAATAATGTACTTAGAGTAATAATGCACATTGAAATATATGATATACAACAATTCCACAATCCTCCAGAACAATCACAACATCTTAATCCAAAAGTTAATCTGCCGTTGGTACTCATGATAATGCATCTGCAATAACATTAAATCTACCGGGAATATGATGCATAGTGATGTTAATTTTTTTTAAATATAAAGTCCAACTTAAGATACGCTTACTACTCTCCATCATTTGGTTGATAAAAACAAGAAAATTATAAGCAGTAAATATGTCGACAACATTTGTAGTCAAATAAATTTCAAACTTCTTTAGTGCTAACGCTAGTGCCAAAACTTGTCTTTCTACCACAGAATAGTCTCACTGCTCCTTGGTAAACTTACAAGAGTAATAAAATACGGGATGATCTACCTGGTCATCACCAACTTGAAATAACACTGCACCAGCCCCAAAATCAGATGCATCAATATGGAGGGACTTGGGAGTTTAGTCCCCAGAGCTTGTCAAATTGGGGACTAGCCAGCACTGGAGTACATGACAATATGCTTTTTAATTTAATGAAGGAATCTCATACTCAGCTGACTATTTAAACTTAACCTTTTATCTCAATAAATTGGTTAATTATATGGCTATAGTTACAAAGTTCTTACAGAAACACCTGTAATACCCACACATACTCAGAAACCTTTGTACCTCCTTCTTCTTCCTCAATTCCGGGTATTCCACAATGACAGTGATCTTGTCTCTAAGGATAAGACTTTACATGTACCAACCTCATATCCTAAATAAGTCACAGTATCATGTCCAAATGAGCACTTTGAATACTTTGTTAGATTTGCTCCTTTCAACACACCAAACAATTGTTCCAGTCTAGTATCTGGAAGTATAGGATTCTCCTATGTGTCAGTGAACACAGCAATGTCATCTAGATATTCTCTGTACTTGGGAATATCTGCCTACAGGGCGTTCATTAGTCGCTGGAAGGTGGAAGGACCATTTATCAAGCCGATGGGCATGACTTGATATTCATAAACTCTCTCAAGGATGACAAAAGCTGTAATTTCCTTGGCCTGGGAAGAAAGAGACATTTGTTAAGAGGAGGCATCGTGAGAGGTCAAATTTAGAGACAAAATTTGCACGGCCTCTTTGATTGATACAGTCCTCGAGCAAGAGCAATGGGGACACGTCGACGATTTTTATGTTGTTAAGTCGTCTATAATTGTTACAAAGACGCCAAGTACTATTTGGTTTTGTGACCAAGAAACAGGGAAAACACCAAGAACTCTGGCTTGGTTTTACCAGACCGTGTTTCAACAAAATATAACAAAAACATAAGAATGTGAAATGATGGGCGTCTGTGCTCGAGACTCTCCTAACAGAGTCGACAAGTTGACCCACAGCTGCCGCACCTCATGTTTAGACCTCTGTAAATGGCTTCTCCTTCACAACACTTACAGAGCTAAAATGGGTTAAATGTGGATTTGAGTGATCCCCAACATGATTAATGTCCCCTGTAATTAACAGACAAGAATGGGTAGGTCCAACAAGCAGGGAACCCCTGGAACATATTCATCCGGATCAAGTACACGATCATCTTCTCTTCCCATTTGGCAGCTTCACTGTGTAGCTCAACTCGCCCAGTCTCTTTTGACTGGACTGGACAACGCTGAACTGTAATGTCAATCCTGATCATAAACGCTTCCTAGAAGGTTGTAAGAAAACCCATAGACACCACACCAGAAACAAATACCTATTTGATATTCCAAGAGTGCGACTTAACCAAACTACAAATATTCTGCAACTCAATGGACCCAGAATGTGGAAAAACCTTCCCAAACATAGACTGTACCTCTCTCAACCACTTTAAGATAAAACTAAGTACCTGTACTACCTAATAAACTCCATATAACCTATCTTACCTTCTAAATGTCATCCTATGTCTTGCTGTTTTCAAACAACATTGATTATTTACCAACTTGTTTAACTGCTGATATCCGCTATGTATATACTTAAAGAAAATTAAAGTTTTCTGTTTATTTAGCTAAAATTACTTCTGCTCTACTGTTGACATTTCTGCTGTTCCATCCATCATCTAACCATGATCATTTTGTTTTTCTTTTTCAATTCAATTTATGCTTTTGATCGCAATTAGTTTTAAGTTTTAGTTTAAGTGTTTTTCCTACACCTTACCAGAAACGCTGTGCGTATTAGTAGCTTCAGGCATTGAATGTACTAGTTCTATCTAGAAATCCAACATTAAGTTTGTAACTCATTTCGAATAAACATTATCTTATCTTATTTGACACCAAGCATGACACTTGTCCCATCACTAGCAAATGCTACAAGGTTACGTTTCAAATATAAGTCATCAAACCCATAATAATTGAGACAGCTCAATAGATGCCTAGAAATAGTTGCTGCTTTCTGATCAGGTAGTTCAATTAGATCTAACATGAAATAGGGGATTACCTTTCTTATCACATTCACATTTCAAGTAAACTATCAAGGTTGTTTCAGGCTTATTGATTTATCAATGAGAACATAACCTTTGCCATTTATTTGCTTGATATGCTGGCAAATTTTCTTTTTCATAATAATGGCTGTAATTAATTATGTCTGTGGCACTAAAGCGGGAATGCAGTCCCATTCAAATATCAACACCATTTTGCTTTTGTTGTTCCAACAAGCTAAAGCGATCAGAGTTTGGTCTGTCTTTCAGAGCTAAATAATATTCAGAACGCAAAATGTAACAAGTTGTCTTTAGATGCGAAGAATTCATGGTATCATACAATTTTCCAAGAACATTTTCACCAGCTACATATTAAAACAGTGTGAGCTTTCGATAGTTTATGATCAACAATTTTTGTTTCTGAGAGACTTCAAACGTGCTCTTCGATCTGCTCCATAATAGGGTTCTTGGTACATCTGCTTACGAAATGAACGGTATGGTAAACAACACATCTCAATTCTAACACAATGTCACACAAAATAATTTGCTAAAAAATAAAATAAATCGAAATCTATGAAAATAAAATTTATCAATGCAATCGGAAACATTGAAATGGAATTCATGACATATTTAGTATAGCGTGCATGTTGCCATTAAGTGCAACAGATGGTGCTATTTTTAAAAAACGCATGTTTTTACCTGTCACAGGGGTGGCATCCATATAGTAGGTAGATAAAAAGATGCGCCTATTCGAATACAAGGTTGTGTCAAAATTTCAAAGCAATTGGTGAAAAACTTTCGGATATTACAGCGTGTGTTGCCTTTACGTCCAACAGATGGCGCTGTTTTTTTTTAAAAAAAGCATGGTTTTTCCTGTCACATGTGAGGCATGTATATAGTTGATATATAAAAAGATGCGCCTATTCGAATGCAACGTTGTGTCAAAATTTCAAAGCAATCGGTAAAGTGATTTCGAAGATTTCCCTCACATGAAAAACAGTTTTTTTCAGAAAAAGCATGTTTTTTTACCGTCACAGACGTGACATCTATATAGCATGTATATAAAAACCTGCTCGAATGCGAATAGAATGTTGTGTGAAAATTTCAAAGCAATCGGTGAAGTACTTTCGGAGATTAATGATTTTGAACAAACGAACATTTCTATTTTTATTTATATAGATAAAGAAAATCACTCGGCCTATTAGGCAAATCGGGCCTTGCATAGTAGGCTGAGAAGTGCGTTCTGGCTACTAGGTTCGATATATAATATATATATATATATATATATATATATATATATATATATATATATATTTTTTTTTTAATAATAAAAATATGGAAGGGAGTACCACCCCTATTGATTTATTGGGAGTATTGGGAGTATATGGGAGTATTGCTTTATTATACATTTGATGGTTACAAGATATACATGGGTTGATACAAAAATAATAATGCAAAAAGGTGCTTAAAGGTTATGGATCTCTTGAAAAACACAACAATGGGAAACATTGATGAATGTCACAGACGGGTTCGATCATTGTTGCAAGTCAAACACTTCTTCGAATTCCTCTGAAGTTGGACTAGTGCCCAAGACGCAACAGGCATTTCCCCTCTGAATCGCAACACTGAGGCGCTGGAACAAGAAACTTTTTGCTCTCTGGTCTTTTGTAGCGCTGATCAATTTGTCCCCCAATTCCTTCAGGAACTTCAATGCACATTTTCCCCACGAACCGAGGGTCTCCGAGCCGATCGGAACAAAGCTGTAGCAGTGTGCTAGACCTCTGTATTTAATAATTTTCTGCGATTCCCTGAAATCACAATATATATATATATATATATATATATATATATATATATATATATATATATATATATATATATATATATATATATATATATATATATATATATATATATATATATATATATATATATATATATATATATATATATATATATATATATATATATATATATATATATTGTGATGGGAAAGTGTTGGAGTGTAGATGTTCGGCAGTCCTCCAATGGCAGGTGTCAATGCCTAGTCACACTTACAAAAAAAAGATAAGACTGCTTGCCTGTTTATCTGTGGTAAAATAAGGGAAGACACGCAAAACACATAGTATGAACAATGAAACTTTAATTAATATGGAAAACAAATTATAAACAAAGACAATCCCTTGGCTATGTACAGTGCAAACAAACAAGTCAAAAAACAATATAACATAAATGAATAATAGGGATGAAGTTACTCTACAATAATATAAATACACAGTGAAAAATAATCAGGTGCTGAGAATATGGCGCTAGCTGAGAAACATCCACCTGAAACACAGCGTATATCAGTTAGTTGTTCACTGCTTGAGAGCACAAGGATATTCTGACTTCAATGGCTGGTTCAAGCCCAGACATCGACTCAGGTAGAGGGCGCTGAGGTGCAGAAGTGCAGGTGTGCAGTCGGCGAGTCACCAATCAGGAGCAGGCAGGCTGGGAAGGGTAGTTGGCTGGTTGATAACGTGCCGGCGTGGAGGGAGTGTGGAGTAGGGGGTGAGTCTTGGGTACGTTTTGCCTCCTGGTCAAAACGTTTTGTGCTACTGGTAGACGTATCTTGAAGGTAGCATCTTATTGTTATGTAATATACGTAACTTGATGTAGAGAAGAGCAGGCTCAATCTCTCTTGAAAGAGATTATCGTCACAACTCTCCCCCGAAGCCTGCGCTTACAGGTGAAGTTACGTCTTCAGGTGGTAGAGTGGTCGGTGGAGCTGCCTCTACCTCATAGACTCTGGAGACGGCGTCTGCTATGATGTTGTCAGAACCTTTGATGTAGAAGATCTCCAGGTTGAAATTCTGCAGATATAAAGCCCATCGTAGAAGTCGTTGAATGTTGAATTGGGCTTGCTGCAAGAAACGTAGGGGATTGTGGTCCGAGTAGATGGTGGTAGACCGAGCACCTTCCAGGTATGATTCAAAGTGTTGTAAATTCAGGACGATGGAGAGTAGCTCCTTCTCGATAGTGCTGTAATTCTTCTGGTGTGGTTTTAACTTGTAGCTGTAGTAGCTAACAGGTAGAACATCCTCACCTCGTTGTTGCATCAGGACACCCCCGATGCCGGTACCACTGGCGTCGACATGGAGAATGAAAGGCTTCGTGATATCTGGTGAAGCGAGAATAGGATTAGAACAGAGCAGGAATTTAAGTTGTTCAAAAGCAATGGTTTGCTGAATGGTCCAATGATACCGTTGCTTGGGGATGGTTAAAGTGATCAATGGTGTCGCCACCGTACTAAAATTCTTCACAAACCTACGGTAGCAGGAGGCAAGACCAAGGAAGCGCAGGAGCTGCTTCCTGGTGGTAGGCTGTGGGTAATGCTGGATGGCTTGAGTGTGTATGTTTAACGGAGCTATGCTGCTACTCCCTATCTCATGACCAAGATAACGCACTTTACCTTTAGCAAAGGTGGACTTGCCCAAGTTGATGGTGAGGCCGGCTGTCAGGAGCTTGGCAAACAATCGTTGCAGCTGGAGCAGATGTTCGCTCCAGGTGTTGGTTGCCACAACGATGTCATCCAAGTAGGCGTAGGTGTTATCTAAGCCCTGGATGACGCGGTTGACAGCTCGCTGGAAGGTGGCCGGGGCATTACATATTCCAAATGGAAGGGGGTTCGTATCTGTAAAGGCCAAAGGGAGTGGTAAAGGCAGATATTTCCTTAGCTCGCTCTGTCAAACATACTTGGTAGTATCCCTTGAGTAAGTCTCGCTTTGATAGATACCGAGCATTACCAATGGCGTCAAGGATGTCATCTATTCTAGGTAATGGATAAGCATCCTTGATAGTCACAAGATTCAATTTCCGGTAATCGGTACACAACCTCACTTTACCTTGCGGTTTCGGCACCAAGATGCAGGGTGAGGCTCAAGGGGACTCACAAGGGGTGGCCAGCCCATGATCCAGGAGGTACTGTACCTCAGCACGCATGACATCCTTTTTACTCGGGCTGATTCGGTAGAAAGGTTGACGAATCGGCCGGGTGTCAGGGAGTAGCTGGATGTCGTGCTGAACCACATTACACTCCTGTGGATCATCGCTGAACAACTTCTGATGTTCCTTGAAGATTCTGATGAGAGGAGCACTATTACTGTCCTGCAAATAGATATGAAGATCATTAAGGATTTCCGAGTTGGAAGGCACTGACTCAGTGTTAGTGCTTTCGGGAGGAGAAGCAGGAAAGGTCTCACTGTGGAGGTATGGACCTTTAAATGTGGATAATGATACCAACACAGTGGGGGAAGTACCTTTATACTGCTTCAGGAGGTTGACGTGGCACAACTGGGTCTTCCGCCGCCTATCTGGAGTCTCAAGAACGTAGTTGTGGTTGTTTCTGCACTCCTTGATGCGGTAGGGTCCTGAAAACTTGTTTTGCAATGGAGAACCTGGGATAGGAAAATATGCCAACACGAAGTCTCCTGGTTTAAATTTTCTTAGTTTGCTGCGTTGGTCAAAATGAGTCTACATCCTCCCATGAGCTTTCAGTAGATTGTCATTAGCAAATTTACGTACTCTCTCTAGAATGTGTTTTAAGTTTTGAAGAAACTGGGGCACATTCTGAGGGTCACTGAAGGTGGCATTACGTAGAGAGTCTTTGAAAGCTTTGAGAGGAGTACGGCACTTACGTCCATAGAGCATCTCATAAGGAGATACTCCTAGAGACTCATTGGGGAGACTTCTGAAAAGTCACTACGTCAAAAGCCACAGTCACTTTCAACCTCTCTTGGAAATCCATACTGGGTGAAAATCTTCATTAGTTGTTTCACCACAGTAGCAGCCGTACTGTTCTTTACTGGAATTGCTATGGGGAATCTGGTGGTAGGACACAGGATAGTTAGTATACAGGCGTTGCCAGAACTGGTCCGGAGTAAAGGACCAACACAGTCTATGATGAGTCTGTGGAAAGGTTCCGCAGGCACCTGAATAGGCGTCAATGGGGCCTGGGGAATAGAGATGTTAGGTTTGCCTGCCATCTGACATGTATGACACTGTTGCACGTAACTTTTGACGTCCTTAACCATACCTGGCCAGTAGTAGTCTTGTCTGATTCCGTGGTAGGTTTTGTTAAAACCATAGTGAGAAAGAGCTCCGTGGGCCAGGTGTAGAATATCGGGCCGTAGGCTGGTGGGAACGACTAGTTGTTCGACATTTGCCCAATCGTCGTCCTCCTTCAGCTTACTGGGTCTGTACCTGCGGTAGAGCAACTGATTCTCTAGGAAGAACCCAGGGATACTGTCAGGTTGAGTCTCAGCCTGGAAGAATAATGGTGTTAATGATAGATCTTCCCTCTGTAACTTACGGAACTCCAAACTAGTAAGATTTTATGGTAGATTCTGAGGGTCTTGAGGGACAGCGGTAGCAGTAGAGTCAGCTGGTTGCTGTCGTGCAGCTTGTGCACGGGTGGTCACCAAAATCGGAGGAGAAACTTCATCACTTTCTTGGACCTCTGCTGAAACATACTTAAAGATGGGATTGTCCACTACAGAGTTACACACCTGGGGTTTGTCCATGATGATCAGGTTGGACGGTTGCAGATCTTCTGCCTAGTCGTTGCCCAGGAGAAGTCCCACTCCAGACATGGGAAAAGGCTTCTCCCTGACGGCGAATTGGACTTTACCGGTCACAAAAGGACAATCTAGGTGGACTCTGGCGAGTGGATACGGAGTGGTAGCAGTGAGGTCAGTGATAAGTACGGTTTCCCCGGTGTAGGTGATGTTAGGCACAGCTGATTTCAATATGATGGACTGAAGAGCCGCTGTGTCCCTCAAAATCTTCAATTTGAAACGTCCCTCCGAATCTGTACCGTTGGTAGAGACAGTTCCAGTATACAGGTGTTTGCTGAAGAGAGAAAGATCATTAACAGGAACACCAACACTCATCACAGGCTTACCGGACTTAGGAGGAGTCGGTTTGGGTTTAGTTGTTTCATTGCCTTTGTATTGAGCCTTCCCACATTTATCTATGGTATGTCCATAGAGTTTGCAATACTTACAATACAATTGAGAGCTCGCTTGATCGGCACTCACTTTATCATAACTATACCAAGACTTCTTACTGGGAGGTGGTGATGGTGTCAGCCGGTAGATGAGGCTGTAGGTGTCAGCTGACTTCGCACATTTTATGTAGTCGGTTTCTTCTTTATCTGCTAAATATAAACGGACGGAAGGGGAAACACGTCTCAAGAATTCCTCAACTAGCATGAGGTTGACGAGTTCTGAAAATGTAGAGACATGTGCTGCTTCCAGCCATTTCATGAAATATCTTTTCTTGGTATTGGCAAATTCTAGAAAGGTGGTGGTACTTGCCTTTAGATAATCACGAAATTTTCGTCTGTAGCTTTCGGTGGAGAGAAGGTAGGCGTCCAAAACTGCTTGCTTCAGGGTCTGGTAGTCATTCTCAGACACTAAGGTACTGAGAGTAACCGCAGCTCTACCTGTGAGATGCACTCTGAGAAGGGTAGACCATTGATCTACAGGCCAGCTAAGTTTTTTAGCTAGTGTCTCAAAAGTGGTGAAAAAGACATCGATCTCTGTCTCAACGAATGGTGGCATTAACTTACTTTCATTGGAGACATTGAAACTTACGGGAAGATTAGCGGTAGCTTGTTGGCGCTGAGTGTGGTATGTAGTTTCCAACGTGAGTTCTTGTTAACGACATGCTATAGCCATATCGGCTTGCTTCTTATCATGCTCGCGTTGCAACTCCAGGTGACATTGTTTTGCTTCAAGCTGTACTCGCTCTCGCTCACGAAGTAGTGCAGTCTCACGTTCCTTGAGGGTGGCTTCACGTTCCTGTTCTTCTTTTCTGATTGCAGCTTCTTCTTTCCTCATTTGTAGAGCTTCTTTCTGTTGCTCCCGCTCGAGTTTTGCAAGTTTGAGCTTGAGTTTCATAGTTGCCAGATCATGTTTATCTGCAATAGAATAATTTTCGTGAGTTTCAGAGTCAATCTTCCCTTCATCTAAGAGGTGATCCACTATTAAATTGTGCAATTCATTTTTGTTGGCTCCATGGGGAACATCTAGTTGATACTCGTGTGCAAGAGTTTGTAATTCGGTCTTCTTGGCACGACTTAAATTCCCTATTTCACCTACTGGATCGTTACGAAAAGCTTGGAGACGAAACATGGTGAAAAATAGCAAATAAATGTACAACGAATACTTGTGATATGGTAAGTGTCAGTAACAGGATAACGTGGCAACTGGTAACTATCCTGTGGAATTTAATATTTAACAATTAATGTTAATTTTAGTATGGTAAATGATTAGTCAATCAAAAGCGCAGGAAATCTTGTACCCGGTACTCAATGTAAGAGAATAAAGGCAAGAAAATCCTACTAAATAAATGAAACTGATAGTTTCTAAAACAAATGAAACATTTAATTGTTCCAAAAGTGAATAAGGTAGTCCAAGAATGTAGGCATACCTTGCCGAGTCTCTATAGGACAGAAGCAAGGGTTTTCCCACTAAATGAAATATGATACTTACAGAATTAGCGAACTTTGTGCTCTGAAAAAAGAAAGCTAATTACCTACCTAAGTAAATATCATCATCTCTGACCGACGTGTAGGGGTGCGAGGTGTCAACTGGTGACGAGAACTGCTGCTGAGGTCCCAACTCAGCAACGAAGTCCGTGCTAGAGGAACTATGGCCCTCTTTATCCTCCTTCGGTCGGATTGCAGAAGATAGGGTGCTTTGACCCGAAGACAAACCAAAGTACCAGGGTACCCAAAATGATGATCTATCTGAGATTAAGAAATATCCTAGGGACAAAAGGTGGAAAACACGAGTAATAACACGGAGGGAGGGATGACCAATTAAGAGAATGACTGAGGCCTTCAGTCACCACGTAATCCAAAGTTATCCCACACTCACCATATGCTACTCTCGGAATGCACAATACACACAGCACCATATAAATATTAAAAGTAATGAAAATATTGAAAAGCAACTGTATCAAAGCCAAGTACGCTTACCACAAATTGACGTTCTGGTACTAGTACCTGAGTGAAGCTCCTAGGACAGGCCCCCATTAAATGTGACGGGAAAGTGTTGGAGTGTAGATGTTCGGCAGTCCTCCAAAGGCTGGTGTCAATGCCTAGTCACACTTACAAAAAAAAGATACGACTGCTTGCCTGTTTATCTGTGGTAAAATAAGGGAAGACACGCAAAACACATAGTATGAACAATGAAACTTTAATTAATATAGAAAAAAATTATAAACAAAGACAATCCCTTGGCTATGTACAGTGCAAACAAACAAGTCAAAAACAATATAACATAAATGAATAATAGGGATGAAGTTACTCTACAATAATATAAATACACAGTGAAAAATAATCAGGTGCTTAGAATATGGCGCTAGCTGAGAAACATCCACCTGATACACAGCATATATCAGTTAGTTGTTCACTGCTTGAGAGCACAAGGATATTCTGACTTCAATGGCTGGTTCATGCCCAGACATCGACTCAGGTAGAGGGCGCTGAGGTGCAGAAGTGCAGTCGGCGAGTCACCAGTAAGGAGCAGGCAGGCTGGAAAGGGTAGTTGGCTGGTTGATAACGAGCCGGCGTGGAGGGAGTGTGGAGTAGGGGATGAGTCTTGGGTACGTTTTGCCTCCTGGTCAAAACGTTTTGTGCTACTGGTAGACGTATCTTGAAGGTAGCATCTTATTGTTGTGTAATATACGTAACTTGATGTAGAGAGGAGCAGGTTCAATCTCTCTTGAAAGAGATTATCGTCACAATATATATATATATATATATATATATATATATATATATATATATATATATATATATATATATATATATATATATATATATATATATATATATATATATATATATTTTGGTAGCAGTCTTTCCTGTAGACATATTTTATTAAATATGACCGAAAAAGTAAGATTAATAATTCTAACACGAATTTTCTCAATCTTTCGTACATTATGCTTCACTGTTGGAGGTAAATCAAAAATCACTTCTCCAAAATTCATTTTTATTTCTAGTCTGACGCGACACGGGCGCGTTTCGTAAAACTTATTACATTTTCAAAGACTTCACAAATACACAACTGATTAGAACTTGCGTTTCCCTGATTTTATATCTACATTTGAGTGAGGTGGGAAGGGTGATGTGGCATTACATTTGAGTAAGGTGGGAAGGATGATGTGGCATTAGAGGATATTAATAGGGTATTAAAAGTATCAACACAAGACAGAACACGAAACAATGGATATTGAATAGAAGTGTTTGTAGAAAGCCTATTGGTCCATATTTCTTGATGCTTCTATATTGGAGCGGAGTCTTGAGGTGGGTAGAATATAGTTGTGCAATAATTGGCTGTTGATTGCTGGTGTTGACTTCTTGATGTGTAGTGCCTCGCAAACGTCGAGCCGCCTGCTATCGCTGTACAGCGATAGCAGGCGGCTCGACGTTTGCGAGGCACTACACATCAAGAAGTCAACACCAGCAATCAACAGCCAATTATTGCACAACTATATTCTACCCACCTCAAGACTCCGCTCCAATATAGAAGCATCAAGAAATATGGACCAATAGGCTTTCTACAAACACTTCTATTCAATATCCATTGTTTCGTGTTCTGTCTTGTGTTGATACTTTTAATACCCTATTAATATCCTCTAATGCCACATCATCCTTCCCACCTTACTCAAATGTAATGCCACATCACCCTTCCCACCTCACTCAAATGTAGATATAAAATCAGGGAAACGCAAGTTCTAATCAGTTGTGTATTTGTGAAGTCTTTGAAAATGTAATAAGTTTTACGAAACGCGCCCGTGTCGCGTCAGACTAGAAATAAAAATGAATTTTGGAGAAGTGATTTTTGATTTACCTCCAACAGTGAAGCATAATGTACGAAAGATTGAGAAAATTCGTGTTAGAATTATTAATCTTACTTTTTCGGTCATATTTAATAAAATATATATATATATATATATATATATATATATATATATATATATATATATATATATATATATATATATATATATATATATATATATATATATATATATATATATATATATATATATATATATATATATATATATATATATATATATATATATATATATATATATATATATATATAATTTAATTTTAATTTTGCCCCGAGGGGCGAGTTTATTGGGCAGCGCCACTCATCTTGTGAGTGAACATACCGCCATAGCAGAATGTACAACACTCCCCAATAGGAAGAAAACCCGCTGGGTTGTTCATCCTGTCACTTGTACGCAGACACAGCTGGGACTTGCTTAACTGTCTCAAGTGAACAGCTCCTCAAACAAGAAGATTAACATTTATCAACCCTTAAAAGCTTACGTTATCTTGCGGGTGCAAAATTGGGAAATCTTTTAAGAACAGTATCAACATTTGACAAAAAGTGTTTTCCTAACTCAAACAATGTGGGGTTTATTATTCTACAGTTATTCCTAATATCTCTCAGGTGTTCACATTCACGTAGATAGTGGTCAAGGCGGTGTCCATCACTCTCACCACAGATGCTGCAACTTCGCTGATCAACTGTTGTTTCCATTCCAAATCTCCATGGATATTTGTATCCAAGACGGATTCTCGCTATTACAGATTCTCTCCCTCGTCGTCCTCCTCTTCGGCCATACTGATTGGGATTGCCAGCTGCAACCATGTTGTACCATCGTACAGATTCACTGGTTTGTGCTTCTATCCTCCTTTCCTCAGTTACCTTGTCACGGTGATGTTGCCTGATAATACCTCTAATTTGTAGTTGAGTCTTGGGTATGAAGTATTCAATATGGTCTCCTTCAGCGCCTTCAGCAGCCAGCACATCTGCTCGTTCATTCCCACATATTCCAACATGGGAGGGGATCCACAGAAACTTGATGACTCTTCCCTGGTTGGTAAGTACTCTCACAGCTCTCTTGATTTCAGCGACTATTGCAAGATTTTCTGTCTGATTTTTACTTAGGCTTTGCAGTGCTGCTTTTGAATCGGTGCAAATCACTGCACCATTAGTGTTCCGTTCAAGAAACCTTAACGCCATAACAATGGCAGTTAGCTCTGCTTGCGTTGAAGAGGCATAGTTCTCAATACGTGCTTTGTCTTCATTTCTGCGTTGGAAGGTATTATCCTTGATTACCGTGTATGCTGCACCAGCCCTGCCATTGATAGGATTAGATGACCCGTCAGTGTAGATTTGATCTAATTCATCTCCGGCTTCTTTATAAATGTCCTCGAGATACTTGTGCCTCATTTCTTGTGGTATCATGTTGGATTTTTTCATTGCCATTTCATTGATGATGATCTTGCATGAGTCATCCTCCCAGGGAGGTAACCTCTCTACAGGCAGGAGCTCACGGGCTTGCTCAAGCAGGTGAAGCTCTTCAAGGTAGCAGACTGCTCTGTGATGCCATTATATATATATATGTCGTACCTAGTAGCCAGAACGCACTTCTCAGCCTACTATATAAGGCCCGATTTGCCTAATAAGCCAAGTTTTAATGAATTAGTATATTTTAACTAATTTTTTTCTTATGAAATGATAAAGCTACCCTTTTCATTATGTATGAGATCAATTTTTATTTTATTGGAGTTAAAATTAACGTAGATATATGACCGAACCTAACCAACCCTACCTAACCTAACCTAACCAATCTTTATAGGTAAGGTTAGGTTAGGTAGCCGAAAAAGTTAGGTTAGGTTAGGTTAGGTTGGTTAGGTAGTCGAAAAACAATTAATTCATGAAAACTTGGCTTATTAGGCAAATCGGGCCTTGCATAGTAGGCTGAGAAGTGCGTTCTGGCTACTAGGTACGACATATATATATATATATATATATATATATATATATATATATATATATATATATATATATATATATATATATATATATATATATATATATATGTGCGTTCTGGCTACTAGGTACGACATATATATATATATATATATATATATATATATATATATATATATATATATATATATATATATATATATATATATATATATATATATATATATATATATATATATATATATATATATATATATATATATGTGCGTTCTGGCTACTAGGTACGACATATATATATATATATATATATGTATATATATATATATATATATATATATATATGTATATATATATATATATATATATATATATATATATATATATATATATATATATATATATATATATATATATATATATATATATATATATGTGTGCGTTCTGGCTACTAGGTACGACATATATATATATATATATATATATATATATATATATATATATATATATATATATATATATATATGTCGTACCTAGTAGCCAGAACTCACTTTTTGGCCTACTATTCAAGGCCCGATTTGCCTAATAAGCCAAGTTTTCCTGAATTAATATATTTTTTCTAATTTTTTTCTTATGAAATGATAAAGCTACCCATTTCATTATGTATGAGGTCAATTGTTTTTTATTGGAGTTAAAATTAACGTAGATATATGACCGAACCTAACCCACCCTACCTAACCTAACCTAACCTATCTTTATATGTTAGGTTAGATTAGGTAGCCGGAAAAGTTAGGTTAGGTTAGGTTAGGTAGGTTAGGTAGTCGAAAAAGCATTAATTCATGAAAACTTGGCTTATTAGGCAAATCGGGCCTTGCATAGTAGGCTGAAAAGTGCGTTCTGGCTACTAGGTACGACATATATATATATATATATATATATATATATATATATATATATATATATATATATATATATATATATATATATATATATATATATATGTCGTACCTAGTAGCCAGAACGCACTTTTCGGCCTACTATGCAAGGCCCGATTTGCCTAATAAGCCAAGTTTTCCTGAATTAATATATTTTCTCTAATTCTTTTCTTATGAAATGATAAAGCTACCCATTTCATTACGTATGAGGTCATTTTTTTTTATTGGAGTTAAAAATAACGTAGATTTATTACCGAACCTAACCACCCCTACCTAACCTAACCTAACCTATCTTTATAGGTTAGGTTAGGTTAGGTAGCCGAAAAAGTTAGGTTAGGTTAGGTTAGGTAGGTTAGGTAGTCGAAAAAACATAAATTCATGAAAACTTGGCCTATTAGACAAATCGGGCCTTGCGTAGTAGGCTGAGAAGTGCGTTCTGGCTACTAGGTACAACATATATATATATATATATATATATGTCGTACCTAGTAGCCAGAACGCACTTCTCTGCCTACTATGCAAGGCCCGATTTGCCTAATAAGCCAAGTTTTCATGAATTAATTGTTTTTCGACTACCTAACCTTCCTAACCTAACCTAACCTAACTTTTTCGGCTACCTAACCTAACCTAACCTATAAAGATAGGTTAGGTTAGGTTAGGTATTGTTGGTTAGGTTCGGTCATATATCTACGTTAATTTTAACTCCAATAAAAAAAAATTGACCTCATACATAATGAAATGGGTAGCTGTATCATTTCATAAGAAAAAAAATTAGAGAAAATATAATAATTCAGGAAAACTTGGCCTATTAGGCAAATCGGGCCTTGCATAGTAGGCCGAGAAGTGCGTTCTGGCTACTAGGTACGACATATATATATATATATATATATATATGTCGTACCTAATAGCCAGAACGCACTTCTATGCCTACTATGCAAGGCCCGATTTGCCTAATAAGCAAAGTTTTCCTGAATTAATATATTTCCTCTAATTTTTTTCTTATGAAATGATAAAGCTACCCATTTCATTACGTATGAGGTCAATTTTTTTTTATTGGAGTTAAAATTAACGTAATTATATGACCGAACCTAACCAACCCTACCTAACCTAACCTAACCTATCTTTATAGGTTAGGTTAGGTTAGGTAGCCGAAAAAGTTAGGTTAGGTTAGGTTAGGTAGGTTAGGTAGTCGAAAAACAATTAAATCATGAAAACTTGGCTTATTAGGCAAATTGGGCCTTGCATAGTTTGCATAGAAGTGCGTTCTGGCTACTAGGTACGACATATATATATATATATATATATATATATATATATATATATATATATATATATATATATATACATACATATATATATATATATATATATATATATATATATATATATATATATATATATATATATATATATATACATATATATATATATACATATATATATATATATATATATATATATATATATATATATATATATATATATATATATATATATATATATATATATATATATATATATATGCAACAATGATCACAAAAACACTGACCCAAGTATGCAGAATAACCACATGTGAAAAATAGAAAATGCTTAACGCGTTTTTGGCTAATTCGCCTTCATCAGAGCAAAGTAGAATCAAAGTAGAATTGATTCTACTTTGCTCTGATGAAGGCGAATTAGCCGAAAACGCGTTAAGCATTTTCTATTTTTCACATGTGGTTATTCTGCACACATATATATATATATATATATATATATATATATATATATATATATATATATATATATATATATATATATATATATATATATATATATATATATATATTTATTTATTTATATATAAATATATATATATATATATATATATATATATATATATATATATATATATATATACATATATATATATATATATATATATTATTAAATATGACCGAAAAAGTAAGATTAATAATTCTAACACGAATTTTCTCAATCTTTCGTACATTTCTTTTCACTGTTGGAGGTAATTCAAAAATCAATTCTCCAAAATTCATTTTTATTTCTAGTCTGACGCGACACTTGAGCGCGTTTCGTAAAACTTATTACATTTTCAAAGACTTTACACATACACAACTGAATAGAACTTACATTTCTCCGATTTGTTTATATCTACATTTGAGTGAGGTGGATGGGGTGAGGTGGTATTTAATAGCTTATTAATTTCATCAACACAAGACAGAACACGAAACAATGGGTATTGAAATGGAAGTGATTGTAGAAAGCCTATTGGTCCATATTTCTTGATGCTTCTATATTGGAGCGGAGTCTTGAGGTGGGTAGAATATAGTTGTGCATTAATTGGCTGTTGATTGCTAGTGTTGACTTCTTAATGTGCAGTGCCTCGCAAACGTCAAGCCGTCTGCTATCGCTGTATCTATCGATGATTTCTGTGTTGTTTACTAGGATTTCTCTGGCGATGGTTTGGTTGTGGGAAGAGATTATATGTTCCTTAATGGAGCCCTGTTGCTTATGCATCGTTAAACGCCTAGAAAGAGATGTTGTTGTCTTGCCTATATATTGGTTTTTTTTGGAGCTTACAGTCCCCAAGTGGGCATTTGAAGGCATAGACGACGTTGGTCTCTTTTAAAGCGTTCTGCTTTGTGTCTGGAGTTTCTCATGAGTAGGCTGGCCGTTTTTCTGGTTTTATAGTAAATCGTCAGTTGTATCCTCTGATTTTTGTCTGTAGGGATAACGTTTCTATTGACAATATCTTTCTGGACCCTTTCCTCCGTTTTATGAGCTGTGGAAAAGAAGTTCCTGTAAAATAGTCTAATAGGGGGTATAGGTGTTGTGTTAGTTGTCTCTTCAGAGGTTGCATGGCGTTTCACTTCCCTTCTTATGATGTCTTCGACGAAACCATTGGAGAAGCCGTTGTTGACTAGGACCTGCCTTACCCTACAGAGTTCTTCGTCGACTTGCTTCCATTCTGAGCTGTGGCTGAGAGCACGGTCGACATATGCGCTAACAACACTCCTCTTGTACTTGTCTGGGCAGTCGCTGTTGGCATTTAGGCACATTCCTATGTTCGTTTCCTTAGGGTAGACTGCAGTGTGGAAACCTCCGCTCTTTTCCATGACTGTTACATCTAGAAAGGGCAGCTTCCCATCCTTTTCCATCTCGTAAGTGAAACGCAGCACGGAACTCTGCTCAAATGCCTCCTTCAGCTCCTGCAGATGTCTGACATCAGATACCTGTGTAAAAATGTCGTCAACATACCTGCAGTATATTGACGACAGTATAACAGTGACTGCCCAGACAGGTACAAGAGGAGTGTCGTTAACGCTTATGTCGACCGTGCTCTCAGCCACAGCTCAGTATGGAAGAAAGTCGATAAAGAACTCTGTAGGAAAAATTTTCAAACAAACATTTGGAATGGCGATGGGCAATCCCCTTTCCCCAGTTTTAAGCAATTTGTATTTGGAATTCTTCGAAACAAAAATCTTATCCAGGTTTATCCCGGCTAATGTAGTTTGGTTTAGGTATGTTGATGATATTGTGTGCTTATGGCCGTGCGACAAAAGACCAGATAGTTTTTCTTAATGAACTCAATTCTTTGGTACCTTCAATAAAATTCACTTGTGAGATTGAGGAGAATGGTACTCTTCCGTTTTTGGACATTATGATTCATAAAGTCACTAGAAAGTTAAAATTTAATGTGTATAGGAAACCTACCAACGTGGGGTCGTATGTTCGTTTTTATTCGAATCATCATAGTAAAGTTAAACAGGCAGTATTTTCAGGAATGTTTCTACGAGCTTTGAGGATATGAAGCCCTGAGTTTTTTGATGAAGAGATTGCTAAAATATATGAAATTGGGAAGAGTTTACAATATCCTAAGAGGTTTTTGGATTTCTCGTTTGAACAAGCCAAGCGTACGTTTTATAATCACGTCCCCAAGGCGAAACCAGAAATTATTAACTCATTGGTGGTACCTTATGTGAGTGGACTTGAAAAATTGTTTCTGATTTTTAAGAAACTTAATATAAATTTGGTGTTCACTAATAGTACGATCAAATCCAATTTAATAAAAAACTCCCCTGATACAGCAGGTTGCGTGTATTCGAATCCCTGCAATGATTGTGATTCTGTGTACCTTGGATAAACAGGAAAGTCCTTACAATTGCGGTTGTCACAACATGCTTATAGCATTAGAACTGCCCAAACGTCTAATGCATTGTATCTGCACACGAGTTTATGTGATCACAATATTAACTGGAATGGGGCAAAAAGCATTACCAAATGTGGGGATTTCGTGGAACGGAATTTAATTAAGTCTGCTCTAATCAGTCAGTGTCCAAATATTCTTAATGTTAGTACTGGAATGTACAAACTTGATCAATTTCTAAGTTATAATATTGCACAACAGTTTAAGAAAAAACTCTGATAGAGAGGTCTCATTATAATTTTGTGTCCATATATTGTGTGTTCGTGAGGCTTTTCTTTAATCTTTCATCCTTTTTCTCTGACCGCTTAATCCTTTTTGACCATTCTAAGCTAAGCTATACCTGTTTCTGGTTAATTCTTTCCCTAGGGATGGGTTGGTCAGGTGTCGGCCTGTATCCTCTCCCTTCTCCCTTCTCCTCTAGTCAGTCTTGGGTTGACAAAGGCTTTAACAGGCCGAAACGTTCACCTCCTTTCATATTTCTCTGTGGATTTTCCGCATATATATATATATATATATATATATATATATATATATATATATATATATATATATATATATATATATATATATATATATATATATATATATATATATATATATATATATATATATATGTCGTACCTAGTAGCCAGAACTCACTTTTCAGCCTAATATGCAAGGCCCGATTTGCCTAATAAGCCTAGTTTTCATGAATTAATGTTTTTTCGACAACCTAACCTACCTAACCTAACCTAACCTAACGTTTTTGGCTACCTAACCTAACCTAACCTATAAAGATAGGTTAGGTTAGGTTAGGTAGGGTTGGTTAGGTTCGGTCATATATCAACGTTAACTTTAACTCCGATAAAAAAAAATTGACCTCATACATAATGAAATGGGTAGCTTTATCATTTCATAAAAAAAAATTAGAGAAAATATATTAATTCAGTAAAATTTGGCTTATTAGGCAAATCGGGCCTTGCATAGTAAGCTGAGAAGTGAGTTCTGGCTACTAGGTACGACATATATATATATATATATATATATATATATATATATATATATATATATATATATATATATATATATATATGCAAACAAGCCTGAATGGTCCCCAGGACTATATACAACTGAAAACTCACACCCCAGAAGTGACTCGAACCCATACTGCCAGGAGCAACGCAACTATTATTTACAGGGACGCCTTAATCCGCTTGACCATCACGACCGGACATAAGGAAGTGATAGCCGAAGCTATTTGAACCACTTCCCCGCCGGCACTTGGATGGTAATCTTGGGCATAGCATTTTATCAAATCACCTCATTCTTTGGGGCACACGTGAGGAACACAAATGCAAACAAGCCTGAATGGTCCCCAGGACTATATACAACTGAAAACTCAAACCCCAGAAGTGACTCGAACCCATACTGCCAGGAGCAACGCAACTGGTATGTACAGGGACGCCTTAATCCGCTTGACCATCACGACTGGACATAAGGAAGTGATAGCCGAAGCTATTTGAACCACTTCTCGAACCGAACCGGACTCGAACCCTGGTGGGTTCGAGTCTCCTGGTGGGAAAGTGTTCTAAAGTTGTATACTTAACTCTCGTGTTTAGGAGAGTTGTGCCTTAAGCAGAGACACTGTGTCTTCCCATATTAACAGGGACTTGATGAAATTAACGTCTAAATGACCCCTCACTTGCTCTGGTGCTCTTGGGAGGTGTTGATCTTTGGGGGATTTAAATACTCCGAAATTACCATCTCTTTTAAGGGTCTGAGCGGTGGTGCAGAGGGTTAAGGCGTACCTGTTATGCCAGTTGCTGGAAGGCTTCTGTGCTGGCTAGGGTTCGAGTCTCCTGGTGGGAAAGTGTTCTAAAGTTGTATACTTAACTCTCGTGTTTAGGAGAGTTGTGCCTTAAGCAGAGACACTGTGTCTTCCCATATTAACAGGGACTTGATGAAATTAACGTCTAAATGACCCCTCACTTGCTCTGGTGCTCTTGGGAGGTGTTGATCTTTGGGGGATTTAAATACTCCGAAATTACCATCTCTTTTAAGGGTCTGAGCGGTGGTGCAGAGGGTTAAGGCGTACCTGTTATGCCAGTTGCTGGAAGGCTTCTGTGCTGGCTAGGGTTCGAGTCTCCTGGTGGGAAAGTGTTCTAAAGTTGTATACTTAACTCTCGTGTTTAGGAGAGTTGTGCCTTAAGCAGAGACACTGTGTCTTCCCATATTAACAGGGACTTGATGAAATTAACGTCTAAATGACCCCTCACTTGCTCTGGTGCTCTTGGGAGGTGTTGATCTTTGGGGGATTTAAATACTCCGAAATTACCATCTCTTTTAAGGGTCTGAGCGGTGGTGCAGAGGGTTAAGGCGTACCTGTTATGCCAGTTGCTGGAAGGCTTCTGTGCTGGCTAGGGTTCGAGTCTCCTGGTGGGAAAGTGTTCTAAAGTTGTATACTTAACTCTCGTGTTTAGGAGAGTTGTGCCTTAAGCAGAGACACTGTGTCTTCCCATATTAACAGGGACTTGATGAAATTAACGTCTAAATGACCCCTCACTTGCTCTGGTGCTCTTGGGAGGTGTTGATCTTTGGGGGATTTAAATACTCCGAAATTACCATCTCTTTTAAGGGTCTGAGCGGTGGTGCAGAGGGTTAAGGCGTACCTGTTATGCCAGTTGCTGGAAGGCTTCTGTGCTGGCTAGGGTTCGAGTCTCCTGGTGGGAAAGTGTTCTAAAGTTGTATACTTAACTCTCGTGTTTAGGAGAGTTGTGCCTTAAGCAGAGACACTGTGTCTTCCCATATTAACAGGGACTTGATGAAATTAACGTCTAAATGACCCCTCACTTGCTCTGGTGCTCTTGGGAGGTGTTGATCTTTGGGGGATTTAAATACTCCGAAATTACCATCTCTTTTAAGGGTCTGAGCGGTGGTGCAGAGGGTTAAGGCGTACCTGTTATGCCAGTTGCTGGAAGGCTTCTGTGCTGGCTAGGGTTCGAGTCTCCTGGTGGGAAAGTGTTCTAAAGTTGTATACTTAACTCTCGTGTTTAGGAGAGTTGTGCCTTAAGCAGAGACACTGTGTCTTCCCATATTAACAGGGACTTGATGAAATTAACGTCTAAATGACCCCTCACTTGCTCTGGTGCTCTTGGGAGGTGTTGATCTTTGGGGGATTTAAATACTCCGAAATTACCATCTCTTTTAAGGGTCTGAGCGGTGGTGCAGAGGGTTAAGGCGTACCTGTTATGCCAGTTGCTGGAAGGCTTCTGTGCTGGCTAGGGTTCGAGTCTCCTGGTGGGAAAGTGTTCTAAAGTTGTATACTTAACTCTCGTGTTTAGGAGAGTTGTGCCTTAAGCAGAGACACTGTGTCTTCCCATATTAACAGGGACTTGATGAAATTAACGTCTAAATGACCCCTCACTTGCTCTGGTGCTCTTGGGAGGTGTTGATCTTTGGGGGATTTAAATACTCCGAAATTACCATCTCTTTTAAGGGTCTGAGCGGTGGTGCAGAGGGTTAAGGCGTACCTGTTATGCCAGTTGCTGGAAGGCTTCTGTGCTGGCTAGGGTTCGAGTCTCCTGGTGGGAAAGTGTTCTAAAGTTGTATACTTAACTCTCGTGTTTAGGAGAGTTGTGCCTTAAGCAGAGACACTGTGTCTTCCCATATTAACAGGGACTTGATGAAATTAACGTCTAAATGACCCCTCACTTGCTCTGGTGCTCTTGGGAGGTGTTGATCTTTGGGGGATTTAAATACTCCGAAATTACCATCTCTTTTAAGGGTCTGAGCGGTGGTGCAGAGGGTTAAGGCGTACCTGTTATGCCAGTTGCTGGAAGGCTTCTGTGCTGGCTAGGGTTCGAGTCTCCTGGTGGGAAAGTGTTCTAAAGTTGTATACTTAACTCTCGTGTTTAGGAGAGTTGTGCCTTAAGCAGAGACACTGTGTCTTCCCATATTAACAGGGACTTGATGAAATTAACGTCTAAATGACCCCTCACTTGCTCTGGTGCTCTTGGGAGGTGTTGATCTTTGGGGGATTTAAATACTCCGAAATTACCATCTCTTTTAAGGGTCTGAGCGGTGGTGCAGAGGGTTAAGGCGTACCTGTTATGCCAGTTGCTGGAAGGCTTCTGTGCTGGCTAGGGTTCGAGTCTCCTGGTGGGAAAGTGTTCTAAAGTTGTATACTTAACTCTCGTGTTTAGGAGAGTTGTGCCTTAAGCAGAGACACTGTGTCTTCCCATATTAACAGGGACTTGATGAAATTAACGTCTAAATGACCCCTCACTTGCTCTGGTGCTCTTGGGAGGTGTTGATCTTTGGGGGATTTAAATACTCCGAAATTACCATCTCTTTTAAGGGTCTGAGCGGTGGTGCAGAGGGTTAAGGCGTACCTGTTATGCCAGTTGCTGGAAGGCTTCTGTGCTGGCTAGGGTTCGAGTCTCCTGGTGGGAAAGTGTTCTAAAGTTGTATACTTAACTCTCGTGTTTAGGAGAGTTGTGCCATATATATATATATATATATATATATATATATATATATATATATATATATATATATATATATATATATGTCGTACCTAGTAGCCAGAACGCACTTCTCAGCCTACTATTCAAGGCCCGATTTGCCTAATAAGCCAAGTTTTCCTGAATTATTATATTTTTTCAAATTTTTTTCTTATGAAATGATAAATCTACCCATTTCATTATGTATGAGGTAAATTTTTTGTTATTGGAGGTAAAATTAACGTAGATATATGACAGAACCTAACCAACCCTACCTAACCTCACCTAACCTATCTTTATAGGTTAGGTTAGGTTAGGTAGCTGAAAAAGTTAGGTTAGGTTAGGTTAAGTAGGTTAGGTAGTCGAAAAACAATAAATTCATGAAAACTTGGCTTATTAGGCAAATCGGGCCTTGCATAGTAGGCTGAGAAGTGCGTTCTGGCTACTAGGTACGACATATATTAATATATATATATATATATATATATATATATATATATATATATATATATATATATATATTTAGTACACTTTCTCACCAGGAGACTCGAACCCTTGCCAACACAGAAGCCTCACAGCAACTGGCATAACAGGTGTGCCTTTAACCCATTGCACCCAACTCAGTCCTTAAAAAGAGATGGTAATTTTGGGGTATTTAAACACCCCAAAGATTACCACCTCCCAAGGGCAACTAGAGGTAGTGAGGGTTACTCATGTTCTTTCATCAAGTCCCTATTAATATGGGAGAACTCTGTGTCTATGCTTAATGCACAACTTGCCAAAATACGCAAGTGAAGTTTTACAACTTTAGAACACTTTCCCACCAGGAGACTCGAACCCTTGCCAGCACAGAAGCAACTGGCATAACAGGTACGCCTTTAACCCACTTCACCAAACTCAGACCCTTAAAAGAGATGGTAATTTCAGGGTATTTAATCCCCCAAAAAATCCCCACCTCCAAAGGGCAACTAGAGGTAGTGAAGGGTTACTCATGTTCTTTCATCAAGTCCCTATTAATATGGGAGAGCTCTGTGTCTATGCTTAATGCACAACTTGCCAAAACACACAAATGAAGTTTTACAACTTTAGAACACTTTCCCACCAGGACACTCGAACCCTTGCCAGCACAGAAGCAACTGGCATAACTGGTACGCCTTTAACCTACTGCACCAAACTCAGACCCTTAAAAGAGATGGTAATTTTGCAGTATTTAAACCCCCCAAAGATCACCACTTCCCAAGGGCAACTAGAGCTAGTGAGGGGTTACTCACGTTCTTTCATCAAGTCCCTGTTAATATGGGAGAACTCTGTGTCCATTCTTAATGCACAACTTGCCTAAATATGCAAGTGAAGTTTTACAACTTTAGAACACTTTCTCACCAGGAGACTCGAACTCTAGCCAGCACAGAATCCTCACAGCAACTGGCATAATAGGTACGCCTTTAACCCACTGCACCAAACTCAGACCCTTAAAAGAGTCTCTAGTGGCCCTTGGGAGGTGGTGATCTTTGGGGGGTTTAAATACCCCGAAATTACCATCTCTTTTAAGGGTCCGAGTTTGGTGCCGTTGGTTAAAGGCGTAAATGTTATGCCAGTTGCTGTGAGGCTTCTGTGCTGGCTAGGGTTCGAGTCTCCTAGTGGGAAAGTGTTCTAAAGTTGTAAAACTTCACTTGCGTGTTTAGGCAAGTTGTGCATTAGGCATCTTGAGGTTATCTTGAGATGATTTCGGGGCTTTAGTGTCCCCGCAGCCCGGTCCTCGACCAGGCCTCCACCCCCAGGAAGCAGCCCGTGACAGCTGACTAACTCCCGGGTACCTATTTACTGCTAGGTAACAGGGGCATTCAGGGTGAAGAAACTTTGCCCTTTGTTTCTGCCTCGTGTGGGAATCGAACTCGCGCCACAGAATTACGAGTCCTGCGCGCTATCCACCAGGCTACGAGGCCCCTATACACAGAGTATAGGGCATAGACACAGAGTTCTCCCATATTAACAGGGACTTGATGAAAGAACGTGAGTAACCCCTCACTAGCTCTAGTTGCCCTTGGGAGGTGCTGATATTTGGGGGGTTTAAATATCCCAAAATTACCATCTCTTTTAAGGGTCTGAGTTTGGTGCAGTGGATTAAAGGCACACCTGTTATGCCAGTTGCTGTGAGGCTTCTGTGCTGGCTAGGGTTCGAGTCTCCTGGTGGGAAAGTGTTCTAAAGATGAAAAAATTCACTTGTGTGTTTTGGCAAGTTTTGCATTATGTGTGTATATATATATCATCACCATCGGTGATGAACTTTTGGAGATTAGCGATTTTGAACAAATGAACAAATTTTTAACAAATGAAATATATATATATATATATATATATATATATATATATATATATATATATATATATATATATGTATGTATATGTATGTATATATATATATATATATATATATATATATATATATATATATATATATATATATATATATATATATATATATATATATTTATACAAAACAAGGACCATCACAGAATAACTATAACTATAACAGAACTCGCAACATCAGACAAGGAGAAAGCCCGCCTCAGAGCAGTGCGTGCCCCCCATGCAGGAGACTTCCTCCTGGCAGTACCCATGTCAGCAATGGGCACGCGCCTAGATCCAGAATCCCCTCGTGTAGCAGTGGCCCTCCGCCTTGGTGCCCCAATTCACACTGAACACAAATGTATTTGCAACAGGGTGGAAGCAGACCAATACGGACTGCATGGGTTGCATTGCGGAAGCACAAAGGGCTGGCATGCAAGACACAACGAGGTCAATGACATCATCAAGAGAAGCCTCGTCTCAGCTGGGTGCCCAGCGGAGAGAGAACCTTGCATCCTAGGGGTCCAAAACCCGGATTTCCCCGCACTTCGCCCTGATGGCATCACCATATACTCATGGAAGGAGGGTAGACAGTTGGTGTGGGACTACACATGTGTATCCACCCTGGCTGACACCTATGTACACTTCGGAGCTGATCAAGCAGGTGGGGCGGCCAACCACAGGGAAACAGCAAAATCACTCAAGTACAGGTGACTGGAAGGTCAATACCTCTTTGTTCCCATAGCGTCTGAGACGCATGGCCCCTGGGGCAAGAGAGCCTTGGGATTTCTCAAGGAATTGGGTTCCAAGCTCATTGACGTCACCAGAGTCCCAAGGGCTTCAGTTTTTTGTTTCAGCGTCTCAGTGTGGCGATCCAGAGGGGAAATGCTTGCTGCGTCCTCGGTTCCTGTCCAGAAGCGGAGGAGCTTCAAGAGATCCATAACCTTTAGGCATTTGTCTTGTATGTTTTGTAACCTTTAAATACACAATAAAGGAAAAAAAAAAAAAAAAGGGAAGGGGGTGGTAGGAGAAAAGCACACAGAAACTGTATTGGAGGAGGACCTACATTCCCTCCAATGCGTTATGTGTGGTTTCCTCCGAGGCTATGGGTCCCCCTTCTTCCAGCCAGAGGTGGTACTCTATTTTTATTTTATATATATATATATATATATATATATATATATATATATATATATATATATATATATATATATATATATATATATATATATATATATATATATATATATATATATATATATATATATATATGCGAACAAGCCAGAATGGTCCCCTGGACAATATGCAACTGAAAACTCACACCCCAGAAGTGACTCGAACCCATACTCCCAGAAGCAACGCAACTGGTATGTACAAGACGCCTTAATCCACTTGACCATCACGACCGGACATAATGAGGTGATAGCCGAGGCTATTTGAACCACCCCACCGCCGGCACTCGGATAGTTATCTTGGGCATAGCATTTTACCAAATCACCTCATTCTTAGGGGCACACGTGAGGAACACAAATGCGAACAAGCCAGAATGGTCCCCTGGACAATATGCAACTGAAAACTCACACCCCAGAAGTGACTCGAACCCATACTCCCAGAAGCAACGCAACTGGTATGTACAAGACGCCTTAATCCACTTGACCATCACGACCGGACATAATGAGGTGATAGCCGAGGCTATTTGAACCACCCCACCGCCGGCACTCGGATAGTTATCTTGGGCATAGCATTTTACCAAATCACCTCATTCTTAGGGGCACACGTGAGGAACACAAATGCGAACAAGCCAGAATGGTCCCCTGGACAATATGCAACTGAAAACTCACACCCCAGAAGTGACTCGAACCCATACTCCCAGAAGCAACGCAACTGGTATGTACAAGACGCCTTAATCCACTTGACCATCACGACCGGACATAATGAGGTGATAGCCGAGGCTATTTGAACCACCCCACCGCCGGCACTCGGATAGTTATCTTGGGCATAGCATTTTACCAAATCACCTCATTCTTAGGGGCACACCATATACTCATATTGCATGGGGTGTGAGTTTTCAGTTGCATATAGTCTAATAGGGGGTATAGGTGTTGTGTTAGTTGCCTCCGAAGAGACAACTAACACAACACCTATACCCCCTATTAGACTATTTTACAGGAACTTCTTTTCCACAGCTCATAAAACAGAGGAAAGGGTCCTGAAAGATATTGTTAATAGAAACGTTATCCCTACAGACAAAAATCAGAGGATACAACTGACGATTTACTATAAAACCAGAAAAACGGCCAGCCTACTCATGAGAAACTCTCCAGACACGAAACAGAACGCTTTAAAAGAGACTAACGTCGTCTATGCCTTCAAATGCCCACTTGGGGACTGTAAGCTCCAAAAAACCCAGTATATAGGCAAGACAACAACATCTCTTTCTAGGCGTTTAACGATGCATAAACAACAGGGCTCCATTAAGGAACATATAATCTCTTCCCATAACCAAACCATCGCCAGAGAAATCCTAGTAAACAACACAGAAATCATCGATAGATACAGCGATAGCAGGCGGCTCGACGTTTGCGAGGCACTACACATCAAGAAGTCAACACCAGCAATCAACAGCCAATTATTGCACAACTATATTCTACCCACCTCAAGACTCCGCTCCAATATAGAAGCATCAAGAAATATGGACCAATAGGCTTTCTACAAACACTTCTATTCAATATCCATTGTTTCGTGTTCTGTCTTGTGTTGATACTTTTAATACCCTATTAATATCCTCTAATGCCACATCATCCTTCCCACCTTACTCAAATGTAATGGGCACATCACCCTTCCCACCTCACTCAAATGTAGATATAAAATCAGGGAAACGCAAGTTCTAATCAGTTGTGTATTTGTGAAGTCTTTGAAAATGTAATAAGTTTTACGAAACGCGCCCGTGTCGCGTCAGACTAGAAATAAAAATGAATTTTGGAGAAGTGATTTTTGATTTACCTCCAACAGTGAAGCATAATGTACGAAAGATTGAGAAAATTCGTGTTAGAATTATTAATCTTACTTTTTCGGTCATATTTAATAAAATATATATATATATATATATATATATATATATATATATGTTGTACCTCGTAGCCAGAATGTCATACTCGGCCTACTATGCAAGGCCCGATTTGCCTAATAAGCCAAGTTTTCCTGAATTTATATATTTTTCCAATTTTTTTCTTATGAAATGATAAATCTATCCATTTCATTATGTATCGGTTAATTTGTTTAAATTTGAGTTAAAACTAACGTAGATATATGGCCGAACCTAACCAACCCTACCCAACCTAACCTAACATATTTTAACCTAACCTAAACTAGCACAACTAAGTCAATAAATTATGGTCTTAACATAAAATTATAATAATAATTCAAATAAACTATTTGGAAAAAAATTATTGAAAATAAAGAAAATCACTAGGCCTATTTGGCAAATCGGGCCTTGCATAGTAGGCCGAGAAGTGCGTTCTGGCTACTAGGTACGACATATATATATATATATATATATATATATATATATATATATATATATATATATATATATATATATATATATATATATATATATATATATATATATTATATATATATATATATATATATATATATATATATATATTATATATATATATATATATATATATATATATATATATATATATATATATGTCGTACCTAGTAGTATATATATATATATATATATATATATATATATATATATATATTATATATATATATATATATATATATATATATATATATATATATATATATATATATATATATATATATATGTCGTACCTAGTAGCCAGAACGCACTTCTCGGCCTACTATGCAAGGCCCGATTTGCCAAATAGGCCTAGTGATTTTCTTTATTTTCAATAATTTTTTTCCAAATAGTTTATTTGAATTATTATTATAATTTTATGTTAAGACCATAATTTATTGACTTAGTTGTGCTAGTTTAGGTTAGGTTAAAATATGTTAGGTTAGGTTGGGTAGGGTTGGTTAGGTTCGGCCATATATCTACGTTAGTTTTAACTCAAATTTAAACAAATTAACCGATACATAATGAAATGGATAGATTTATCATTTCATAAGAAAAAAATTGGAAAAATATATAAATTCAGGAAAACTTGGCTTATTAGGCAAATCGGGCCTTGCATAGTAGGCCGAGTATGACATTCTGGCTACGAGGTACAACATATATATATATATATATATATATATATATATATATATATATATATATATATATATATATATTTATACAAAACAAGGACCATCACAGAATAACTATAACTATAACAGAACTCGCAACATCAGACAAGGAGAAAGCCCGCCTCAGAGCAGTGCGTGCCCCCCATGCAGGAGACTTCCTCCTGGCAGTACCCATGTCAGCAATTGGCACGCGCCTAGATCCAGAATCCCCTCGTGTAGCAGTGGCCCTCCGCCTTGGTGCCCCAATTCACACTGAACACAAATGTATTTGCAACAGGGTGGAAGCAGACCAATACGGACTGCATGGGTTGCATTGCGGAAGCACAAAGGGCTGGCATGCAAGACACAACGAGGTCAATGACATCATCAAGAGAAGCCTCGTCTCAGCTGGGTGCCCAGCGGAGAGAGAACCTTGCATCCTAGGGGTCCAAAACCCGGATTTCCCCGCACTTCGCCCTGATGGCATCACCATATACTCATGGAAGGAGGGTAGACAGTTGGTGTGGGACTACACATGTGTATCCACCCTGGCTGACACCTATGTACACTTCGGAGCTGATCAAGCAGGTGGGGCGGCCAACCACAGGGAAACAGCAAAATCACTCAAGTACAGGTGACTGGAAGGTCAATACCTCTTTGTTCCCATAGCGTCTGAGACGCATGGCCCCTGGGGCAAGAGAGCCTTGGGATTTCTCAAGGAATTGGGTTCCAAGCTCATTGACGTCACCAGAGTCCCAAGGGCTTCAGTTTTTTGTTTCAGCGTCTCAGTGTGGCGATCCAGAGGGGAAATGCTTGCTGCGTCCTCGGTTCCTGTCCAGAAGCGGAGGAGCTTCAAGAGATCCATAACCTTTAGGCATTTGTCTTGTATGTTTTGTAACCTTTAAATACACAATAAAGGAAAAAAAAAAAAAAAGGGAAGGGGGTGGTAGGAGAAAAGCACACAGAAACTGTATTGGAGGAGGACCTACATTCCCTCCAATGCGTTATGTGTGGTTTCCTCCGAGGCTATGGGTCCCCCTTCTTCCAGCCAGAGGTGGTACTCTATTTTTATTTTATATATATATATATATATATATATATATATATATATATATATATATGTATATATATATATATATATATGCGAACAAGCCAGAATGGTCCCCTGGACAATATGCAACTGAAAACTCACACCCCAGAAGTGACTCGAACCCATACTCCCAGAAGCAACGCAACTGGTATGTACAAGACGCCTTAATCCACTTGACCATCACGACCGGACATAATGAGGTGATAGCCGAGGCTATTTGAACCACCCCACCGCCGGCACTCGGATAGTTATCTTGGGCATAGCATTTTACCAAATCACCTCATTCTTAGGGGCACACGTGAGGAACACAAATGCGAACAAGCCAGAATGGTCCCCTGGACAATATGCAACTGAAAACTCACACCCCAGAAGTGACTCGAACCCATACTCCCAGAAGCAACGCAACTGGTATGTACAAGACGCCTTAATCCACTTGACCATCACGACCGGACATAATGAGGTGATAGCCGAGGCTATTTGAACCACCCCACCGCCGGCACTCGGATAGTTATCTTGGGCATAGCATTTTACCAAATCACCTCATTCTTAGGGGCACACGTGAGGAACACAAATGCGAACAAGCCAGAATGGTCCCCTGGACAATATGCAACTGAAAACTCACACCCCAGAAGTGACTCGAACCCATACTCCCAGAAGCAACGCAACTGGTATGTACAAGACGCCTTAATCCACTTGACCATCACGACCGGACATAATGAGGTGATAGCCGAGGCTATTTGAACCACCCCACCGCCGGCACTCGGATAGTTATCTTGGGCATAGCATTTTACCAAATCACCTCATTCTTAGGGGCACACCATATACTCATATTGCATGGGGTGTGAGTTTTCAGTTGCATATTGTCCAGGGGACCATTCTGGCTTGTTCGCATTTGTGTTCCTCACGTGTGCCCCTAAGAATGAGGTGATTTGGTAAAATGCTATGCCCAAGATAACTATCCGAGTGCCGGCGGTGGGGTGGTTCAAATAGCCTCGGCTATCACCTCATTATGTCCGGTCGTGATGGTCAAGTGGATTAAGGCGTCTTGTACATACCAGTTGCGTTGCTTCTGGGAGTATGGGTTCGAGTCACTTCTGGGGTGTGAGTTTTCAGTTGCATATTGTCCAGGGGACCATTCTGGCTTGTTCGCATTTGTGTTCCTCACGTGTGCCCCTAAGAATGAGGTGATTTGGTAAAATGCTATGCCCAAGATAACTATCCGAGTGCCGGCGGTGGGGTGGTTCAAATAGCCTCGGCTATCACCTCATTATGTCCGGTCGTGATGGTCAAGTGGATTAAGGCGTCTTGTACATACCAGTTGCGTTGCTTCTGGGAGTATGGGTTCGAGTCACTTCTGGGGTGTGAGTTTTCAGTTATATATATATATATATATATATATATATATATATATATATATATATATATATATATATATATATATATATATATATATATATATATATATATATATATATATATATATATATATATATATATATATATATATGCAGAATAACCACATATGAAAAATAGAAAATGCTTAACGCGTTTTCGGCTAATTCGCCTTCATCAGAGCAAAGTAGAATCATTCTACTTTGCTCTGATGAAGGCGAATTAGCCGAAAACGCGTTAAGCATTTTCTATTTTTCATATGTGGTTATTCTGCATACTTGGATCAGTGTTTTTGTGATCATTGTTGCATATATATATATATATATATATATATATATATATATATATATATATATATATATATATATATATATATATATATATATATATATATATATATATATATATATATATAAATATATATATATATATATATATATATATATATATATATAAATATATATATATTTATATAAATATATATATATATGTCGTACCTAGTAGCCAGAACTCACTTCTCAGCCTACTATGCAAGGCCCGATTTGCCTAATAAGCTAAGTTTTCATGAATTAATGTTTTTTCGTCTGCCTAACCTACCTAACCTAACCTAACCTAGCTTTTTTTGGCTACCTAACCTAACCTTACCTATATATATAGGTTAGGTTAGGTTAGGTAGGGTTGGTTAGGTTCGGTCATATATCTACGTTAATTTTAACTCCAATAAAAAAAAATTGACCTCATACATAGTGAAAAGGGTAGCTTTATCATTTCATAAGAAAAAAATTATAGTAAATATATTAATTCAGGAAAACTTGGCTTATTAGGCAAATCGGGCCTTGAATAGTAGGCTGAGAAGTGAGTTCTGGCTACTAGGTACGACATATATATATATATATATATATATATATATATATATATATATATATATATATATATATATATATATATAAATATATATATATTTATATAAATATATATATATATATATATATATATATATATATATATATATATATATATATATATATATATATATATATATGTCGTACCTAGTAGCCAGAACTCACTTCTCGGCCTACTATTCAAGGCCCGATTTGCCTAATAAGCAAAGTTTTCCTGAATTAATATATTTACTATAATTTTTTTCTTATGAAATGATAAAGCTGCCCTTTTCTCTATGTATGAGGTCAATTTTTTTTATTGGAGTTAAAATTAACGTAGATATATGACCGAACCTAACCAACCCTACCTAACCTAACCTAACCTATCTTTATAAGTAAGGTTAGGTTAGGTAGCCAAAAAAAGCTAGGTTAGGTTAGGTTAGGTAGTTAAGGTAGACGAAAAAACATTAATTCATGAAAACTTGGCTTATTAGGCAAATTGGGCCTTGAATAGTAGGCTGAGAAGTGAGTTCTGGCTATTAGGTACGACATATATATATATATATATATATATATATATATATATATATATATATATATATATATATATATATATATATATATATATATATATATATATATATATGTCGTACCTAGTAGCCAGAACGCACTTCTTGGCCTACTATGCAAGGCCCGATTTGCCTAATAAGCCAAGTTTTCCTGAATTAATATATTTTCCCTAATTTTTTTCTTATGAAATAATAAAGTTACCCATTTCATTGCGTATGAGGTCAATTTTTTTTTACTGGAGTTAAAATTAACGTAGATATATGACCGAACCTAACCAACCCTACCTAACCTAACCCAACCTATCTTTATAGGTTAGGTTAGGTTAGGTAGCCGAAAAAGCTAGGTTAGGTTAGGTTAGGTAGGTTAGGTAGTCGATAAACAATTAATTCATGAAAACTTGGCTTATTAGGCAAATTGGGCCTTGCATAGTAGGCTGAGAAGTGCGTTCTGGCTACTAGGTACGACATATATATATATATATATATATATATATATATATATATATATATATATATATATATATATATATATATATATATATATATATATATATATATATATATATATATATGTTGTACCTCGTAGCCAGAATGTCATACTCGGCCTACTATGCAAGGACCGATTTGCCTAATAAGCCAAGTTTTCCTGAATTTATATATTTTTCCAATTTTTTTCTTATGAAATGATAAATCTATCCATTTCATTATGTATCGGTTAATTTGTTTAAATTTGAGTTAAAACTAACGTAGATTTTTTTTTTTTTTTTTTTTTTTTTTGAGATATATACAAGAGTTGTTACATTCTTGTACAGCCACTAGTACGCGTAGCGTTTCGGGCAAGTCCTTAATCCTATGGTCCCTGGAATACGATCCCCTGCCGCGAAGAATCGTTTTTTCATCCAAGTACACATTTTACTGTTGTGTTAAACAGAGGCTACAGTTAAGGAATTGCGCCCAGTAAATCCTCCCCGGCCAGGATACGAACCCATGACATAGCGCTCGCGGAACGCCAGGCGAGTGTCTTACCACTACACCACGGAGACTGTTTAGATATATGGTTTTAGATATATGGACTGTTCAGATATATGGCCGAACCTAACCAACCCTACCCAACCTAACCTAACATATTTTAACCTAACCTAAACTAGCACAACTAAGTCAATAAATTATGGTCTTAACATAAAATTATAATAATAATTCAAATAAACTATTTGGAAAAAAATTATTGAAAATAAAGAAAATCACTAGGCCTATTTGGCAAATCGGGCCTTGCATAGTAGGCCGAGAAGTGCGTTCTGGCTACTAGGTACGACATATATATATATATATATATATATATATATATATATATATATATATATATATATATATATATATATATATATATATATATATATATATATATTATATATATATATATATATATATATATATATATATATATATATATATATATATATATATATATATGTCGTACCTAGTAGTATATATATATATATATATATATATATATATATATATATATATATATATATTATATATATATATATATATATATATATATATATATATATATATATATATATATATATGTCGTACCTAGTAGCCAGAACGCACTTCTCGGCCTACTATGCAAGGCCCGATTTGCCAAATAGGCCTAGTGATTTTCTTTATTTTCAATAATTTTTTTCCAAATAGTTTATTTGAATTATTATTATAATTTTATGTTAAGACCATAATTTATTGACTTAGTTGTGCTAGTTTAGGTTAGGTTAAAATATGTTAGGTTAGGTTGGGTAGGGTTGGTTAGGTTCGGCCATATATCTACGTTAGTTTTAACTCAAATTTAAACAAATTAACCGATACATAATGAAATGGATAGATTTATCATTTCATAAGA
>NC_091207.1:5116652-5127225 GCF_040958095.1 Procambarus clarkii
GTCATATATCTACGTTAATTTTAACTCCAATAAAAAAAAATTGACCTCATACATAGTGAAAAGGGTAGCTTTATAATTTCATAAGAAAAAAATTATAGTAAATATATTAATTCAGGAAAACTTGGCTTATTAGGCAAATCGGGCCTTGAATAGTAGGCTGAGAAGTGAGTTCTGGCTACTAGGTACGACATATATATATATATATATATATATATATATATATATATATATATATATATATATATATATATATATAAATATATATATATTTATATAAATATATATATATATATATATATATATATATATATATATATATATATATATATATATATATATATATATATATATATATATATATGTCGTACCTAGTAGCCAGAACTCACTTCTCGGCCTACTATTCAAGGCCCGATTTGCCTAATAAGCAAAGTTTTCCTGAATTAATATATTTACTATAATTTTTTTCTTATGAAATGATAAAGCTGCCCTTTTCTCTATGTATGAGGTCAATTTTTTTATTGGAGTTAAAATTAACGTAGATATATGACCGAACCTAACCAACCCTACCTAACCTAACCTAACCTATCTTTATAAGTAAGGTTAGGTTAGGTAGCCAAAAAAAGCTAGGTTAGGTTAGGTTAGGTAGGTTAGGTAGACGAAAAAACATTAATTCATGAAAACTTGGCTTATTAGGCAAATTGGGCCTTGAATAGTAGGCTGAGAAGTGAGTTCTGGCTATTAGGTACGACATATATATATATATATATATATATATATATATATATATATATATATATATATATATATATATATATATATATATATATATGTCGTACCTAGTAGCCAGAACGCACTTCTTGGCCTACTATGCAAGGCCCGATTTGCCTAATAAGCCAAGTTTTCCTGAATTAATATATTTTCCCTAATTTTTTTCTTATGAAATAATAAAGTTACCCATTTCATTGCGTATGAGGTCAATTTTTTTTTACTGGAGTTAAAATTAACGTAGATATATGACCGAACCTAACCAACCCTACCTAACCTAACCCAACCTATCTTTATAGGTTAGGTTAGGTTAGGTAGCCGAAAAAGTTAGGTTAGGTTAGGTTAGGTAGGTTAGGTAGTCGATAAACAATTAATTCATGAAAACTTGGCTTATTAGGCAAATTGGGCCTTGCATAGTAGGCTGAGAAGTGCGTTCTGGCTACTAGGTACGACATATATATATATATATATATATATATATATATATATATATATATATATATATATATATATATATATATATATATATATATATGTCGTACCTAGTAGCCAGAACGCACTTGTCAGCCTACTATGCAAGGCCAAATTTGCCTAATAAGCCCAGTTTTCCTGAATTAATATATTTTCTCTAATTTTTTTTCTTATGAAAAGATAAAGCTACCAGTTTCATTCTGTATGAGGTCAATTTTTTTTTATTTTAGTTAAAATTAACGTAGATATATGACCGAACCTAACCAACCCTACCTAACCTAACCTAACCTATCTTTATAGGTTAGGTTAGGTTAGGTAGCCGAAAAAGTTAGGTTAGGTTAGGTTAGGTAGGTTAGGTCGTCGAAAAACAATTAATTCATGAAAACTTGGCTTATTAGACAAATCGGGCCTTGCATAGTAGGCTGAGAAGTGCGTTCTGGCTACTAGGTACGACATATATATATATATATATATATATATATATATATATATATATATATATATATATATATATATATATATATATATATATATATGTTGTACCTCGTAGCCAGAATGTCATACTCGGCCTACTATGCAAGGCCCGATTTGCCTAATAAGCCAAGTTTTCCTGAATTTATATATTTTTCCAATTTTTTTCTTATGAAATGATAAATCTATCCATTTCATTATGTATCGGTTAATTTGTTTAAATTTGAGTTAAAACTAACGTAGATATAAGGCCGAACCTAACCAACCCTACCCAACCTAACCTAACATATTTTAACCTAACCTAAACTAGCACAACTAAGTCAATAAATTATGGTCTTAACATAAAATTATAATAATAATTCAAATAAACTATTTGGAAAAAAATTATTGAAAATAAAGAAAATCACTAGGCCTATTTGGCAAATCGGGCCTTGCATAGTAGGCCGAGAAGTGCGTTCTGGCTACTAGGTACGACATATATATATATATATATATATATATATATATATATATATATATATATATATATATATATATATATATATATATATATATATATATATATATATATATATTATATATATATATATATATGTCGTACCTAGTAGCCAGAACTCACTTCTCAGCCTACTATTCAAGGCCCGATTTGCCTAATAAGCCAAGTTTTCCTGAATTAATATATTTACTATAATTTTTTTCTTATGAAATGATAAAGCAACCCTTTTCTCTATGTATGAGGTCAATTTTTTTTTATTGGAGTTAAAATTAACGTAGATATATGACCGAACCTAACCAACCCTACCTAACCTAACCTAACCTATATTTATAGGTAAGGTTAGGTTAGGTAGCCAAAAAAGCTAGGTTAGGTTAGGTTAGGTAGGTTAGGTAGACGAAAAAACATTAATTCTTGAAAACTTGGCTTATTAAGCAAATCGGGCCTTGAATAGTAGGCTGAGAAGTGCGTTCTGGCTACTAGGTACGACATATATATATATATATATATATATATATATATATATATATATATATATATGTCGTACCTAGTAGCCAGAACGCACTTCTCGGCCTACTATGCAAGGCCCGATTTGCCAAATAGGCCTAGTGATTTTCTTTATTTTCAATAATTTTTTTCCAAATAGTTTATTTGAATTATTATTATAATTTTATGTTAAGACCATAATTTATTGACTTAGTTGTGCTAGTTTAGGTTAGGTTAAAATATGTTAGGTTAGGTTGGGTAGGGTTGGTTAGGTTCGGCCATATATCTACGTTAGTTTTAACTCAAATTTAAACAAATTAACCGATACATAATGAAATGGATAGATTTATCATTTCATAAGAAAAAAATTGGAAAAATATATAAATTCAGGAAAACTTGGCTTATTAGGCAAATCGGGCCTTGCATAGTAGGCCGAGTATGACATTCTGGCTACGAGGTACAACATATATATATATATATATATATATATATATATATATATATATATATATATATATATATATATATATTATATATATATATATATATATAAATTACCTAGAAGGGGTACCACCTCTTGTGCAAGTGTAGGGACCCATAGCCTTGAAGAAGTAAATAAAGAGTACTCAGAGAAGACCTTGTGGATCCTCACTGAGCACTTTGATATTTTTTTCTCCAACCACCCCTATTCTTTTGGTATGTGTGTATATATATCTAACTTTATTTGAAAATGCCATTACACAAAAAGGGTTACAACTTTGGTTACATGCAGGGTACAAGGCTACTTATCATAAGTTGTAGAGCTCCTCCAGCTCCTCAGATGGCGGGCAGGAACCATGGATGCAGTGAGAATTTCCTCTCTGGATTGCCACACTAAGGCGCTGAAAGAGAAAACTGGCAGCTCTAGGGTCTCTAGTTGTTTCAATTAGCTTGAACCCCAACTCCTTCAAAAAACTTGCAGCACTTTTATCCCAGGCACCAAGTGTCTCTGAGGCAATGGGGACAAAATTGTAGTGGTGTTCAAGGTCTCTGTATTTACGTGACTTGGCTGCTTCGCGGTGATTGGCAGCATCTCCTGCTTGTGTAGCACTGAAGTCAACATAGGTGTTGGCTAAAGTTGAAACGCAAGTGTAGTCCCACACCAACTGTCTATCATTCTTCCAGGGGTTCACCGTAATTCCATCTGGGCGACTGACAGGCTCATTAGAGTTGCGGGACATTAGGTAACGGGGCTCTCTCTCTGCTGGACAACCGGCTGTGGTAAGGCTTCTCTTAATAATGTCGTTAACCTCGCCGTGTCTTGCATGCCTTCCTCCTATCCTTTGGCAGAGAAGGCCATGCCATCCGTACCTGTCGGCCTCTGCTTCGCAGCAAATACACCTGTATTCAGTGTGGATTGGGGCAGCGAGGCGGAGAGCCACGGCAATTCGGAGGGCCTATGGTGTGAGACGGGTGCCAGTTGCTGACATTAGGGTTGCTAATAGGAAGTCACCTGTACAGGGAGCTTTTACAGCTCTAAGTCGGGCAGTGCCATGTGGCGTTGTCGCAGCTTCTAGCAAAGTAGCAGCTTCTTGGTCGGCAATGGGGCGATCCCAGCTGGATTGCTTATGGGCTTCAGAAGGCGGAGGTTGGGGTGCTTGTCTTGCAAGAGAGACCAATTTTGGTTGTGCAATCTGTGTACACACACACACACACACATATATATATATATATATATATATATATATATATATATATATATATATATATATATATATATATATATATATATTATATATAAAACTGAAAACTCACACCCCAGAAATGACTCGAACCCATACTGCCAGAAGCAATGCATCGGATGTACAAGATCCCTTAACCACTCGACCACATGACCGGACAAAAGAGGATGGTAGCCGAGGCTAATTCCCATCCCCCCCGCTGGCACTCTGTTCGTAATCTTGGACTCTTTTGTCTGGTCGTTTTGGTCGAGTGGTTAAAGGATCCTGTACATCAGATGCATTGCTTCTGACAGTATGGGTTCGAGTCACTTCTGGGGTGTGAGTTTTCAGTTGCATATATGCCTGAAGACCGTTCAGGCTTGTTCGCATTTGTGTTCCTCACGTGTGCCCCAAAGAATGAGGTGATATGATAAAATACCATGCCAAAGATTACCAACAGAGTGCCGGCATAGTCACAGATGACATAGTCAACAATATACGTACCAAAGCACATGGACGACATACAATTTAGGGCGGCTTATATCTTAGGTTGTCTTAGGGGGGGCTTGTGGCTGAGTGGACAGCGCTTAGGACTCGTAATACTTGGGTTCCGGGTCCAATCCTGGCGCTAGCGGAAACAGATGGGCAGAGTTTCTTTCACCCTGATGACCCTGTTCACCTAGCAGTAAATAGGAACCTGGGAGTTAGACAGCTTTTGCGGGATGTTTCCTGTGTGCGTGTACTCACCTATTTGTACTCACCTATTTGTGCTTGCGGGGGTTGAGCTTTGGTTCTTTGGTCCCGCCTCTCAACTGTCAATCAACTGGTGTACAGGTTCCTGAGCCTATTGGGCTCTATCATATCTTCACTTGAAACTGTGTATGGAGTCAGCCTCCACCACATCACTGCCTAATGCATTCCATTTGTCAACCACTCTGACACTAAAAAAATTCTTTCTAATATCTCTGTGGCTCATTTGGGCACTCAGTTTCCACCTGTGTTTACTAGTTGTGTTTTTACGGGGGTTGAGCTTTGCTCTTTCGGCCCGCCTCTCAACTGTCAATCAACTGTTTACTAACTACTTTTTTTTTTTTCCCCCACACCACACACACCCCAGGAAGCAGCCCGTGACAGCTGACTAACTCCCAGGTACCTATTTACTGCTAGGTAACAGGGGCATTCAGGGTGAAAGAAACTTTGTCCATTTGTTTCTGCCTCGTGCGGGAATCGAACCCGCGCCACAGAATTACGAATCCTGCGCGCTATCCACCAGGCTACGAGGCCCCCTAGTGTGTGTGCCCCTTGTGTTAAATAGCCCGTCTTTATCTACCCTGTCAATTCCTCTGAGGATCTTGTACGTGGTGATCATATCCCCCTAACTCTTCTGTCTTCTAGCGATGTGAGGTTTAATTCCCGTAGTCTCTCCTCGTAGCTCATACCTCTCAGCCCGGGTACTAGTCTGGTGGCAAACCTTTGAACTTTTTCCAGTTTGGTCTTATGCTTGACTAGATATGGATTCCATGCTGGGGCTGCATACTCAGGATTGGTCTGACATAGGTGGTATACAAAGTTCTGAATGAATCCTTGCACAAGTGTCTAAAATGCCGTTCTTTTGTTAGCTAACCTGGCATATGCTGCTGATGTTGTCCTCTTGATATGGGCTTCTGGGGACAGGTCTGGCGTGATATCAAACCCCCAGGTCTTTCTCTCTCTCGGACTCGTGTAGAATTTCATCTCCCAAATGATACCTTGTAACTGGCCTCCTGCTCCCTACTCCTATCTTCATTACATTACATTTGCTTCGGTTAAACTCTAACAACCATTTGTTCGGCCATTCCTTTAGTTTGTCTAGATCTTCTTGAAGCCTCACGCAGTTCTCCTTTGTCTTAATCCTCCTCATAATTTTGGCATCGTCAGCAAACATTGAGAGGAATGAGTCTATACCCTCCGGGAGATCGTTCACGTATATCAGAAACAGGAGAGGACCGAGTACAGAGCCCTGTGGGACTCCACTGGTGACTTCACGCCAATCTGAGGTCTCACCCCTCACTGTAACTCTTTGCTTCCTATTGCTTAGGTATTCCTTATCCACTGGAGCACTTTACCAGTTACTCCTGCCTGTCTCTCCAGTTTATGTACCAGCCATTTATGGGGGATTGTATCAAAAGCTTTCCGACTGTCCAAGAAAATGCAGTCTGCCCAGCCTTCTCTTTCTTGCTTAATCTTTGTCACCTGATCGTAGAATTCTATTAAGTCTGTAAGGCAAGATTTACCCTCCCTGAACCCATGTTGGCGATTTGTCATGAAGTCCCTTCTCCTCCAGATGTGTTACTAGATTTTTTCTCACGATCTTTTCCATCACCTTGCACGGTATACAAGTTATGGACACTGGCCAGTAGTTCAGTGCCTCTTGTCTGTCACCCTTTTTGTATATTGGGACCACATTAGCCGCCTTCCATATTTCTGGTTGGTCTCCCGTCTCAAGTGACCTACTATACAGTATGGAGAGTGGCAAGCAGAGTACCTCTGCACATTCTTTCAATACCCATGGTGAGATCCCGTCTGGACCAACAGCCTTTCTCACATCCAGATCCAACAGGTGTCTCTTGGCCTCATCTCTCGTGTGATCCCGTATCTCTCACACACACACACACCTCGTGTGTGTGTGTGTACTCACCTAGTTGTACTCACCTAATTGTGCTTGCGGGGATTGAGCTCTGGCTCTTTGGTCCCGCCTCTCAACTGTCAATCAACAGGTGTACAGGTTCCTGAGCCTATTGGGCTCTATCATATCTACACTTGAAACTGTGTATGGAGTCAGCCTCCACCACATTACTTCCTAATGCATTCCATTTGTCAACCACTCTGACACTAAAAAAGTTCTTTCTAATATCTCTGTGGCTCATTTCGGCACTCAGTTTCCACCTGTGTCCCCTAGTGCGTGTGCCCCTTGTGGTTAATAGCCTGTCTTTATCAACCCTGTCGATTCCCTTGAGAATCTTGTATGTGGTGATCATGTCCCCCCCCTAACTCTTCTTTCTTCCAACGAAGTGAGGTTTAATTCCCGTAGTCTCTCCTCGTAGCTCATACCTCTCAGCTCGGGTACTAGTGTGTGTGTGTGTGTGTGTGTGTGTGTGTGTGTGTGTACTCACCTAATTGTACTCACCTAGTTGTGTTTGCGGGGGTTGAGCTCTGTGTTACGGCCCTGGCGGGACGCAACGGGGTTCTTACTCTGATGTCGTTAGAGGAGATATATATCCGACCCCAAGCCAGTAGAGGCTTTCAAGGGATGCGATCCATGACGCAAGTAACTTAAAGGGAGTAGGGAAAGAAAGCTAAGAACTTAATATAATATAATGTTCACCATCACCCGATTAAATATATAGAATAAAAGAGTACACAAGGGGGAGGGGTATTAACACTTTACAAGGGGATCGTGCACAATCTAGTCTTCTGCTGAAGACTCTTGATTAAGAAGCTAGGTGCTGAGTCCGCGGTGCTTTCTTCGTGGTCTCAAGACGTGTCTTCTGAAGAATGCCGAGCCTACCCTGGCCACAGGTCAGCCAAAACACAGGTCCAACTGGGGGCACCGTCGTGGAGGCCGTCAACCACACGTCCAGCAGGTCTGCTGGCAGGTACTGAGCCACCAAGGCTGGTACGGCCCACTCCACGAACGATATAAGAGGTACGCCCTAGACAGGAGTCTCGTGTGATATCACCATCACCCTCCTGTCCTCAATACCCCAGTGGATTTCGTCTCCAACCGTCGGTCCCGGGTAAATCCTTTCACTGCCACTCCACTGGCAGGCTTAACACACCACAGTGTTCTTCCGGGGGACGACGTCACAACAGCTGCAGCAAACTTCAACAGTATGGAGACTGGCTGCCTCGGGTAGACTGACTCCACCTTCAACACAGTGGTCCCAGGTCGGCTCTGTAAGCAGACACGTCATCAATAACAGGGACACTAAAACACCACACTTACAGGCTCAGACACAAACACCTGACGTATCCAGTCCTAGATGGCGCTGTCGTCGGAGCACCACCTCACCAGAGGTCAGGAGCGGCGGTGTTGAGCGCTGAACCAGACTGGAAACTGGTCCTCGAGGCCAGTACAACGCTGTCCTCACTAGGTGTCGTCGTCCGTTTGGCGGGGGTTTCGGGAGCTGACCCCACAGATGGCGTGGTTGTCACTGCTCCAGGCTCGGACGCTGGATCCGGGTTCGTAACACCTCCCCACCAAAAAGAATTTGGTTTGGGGTTCTATAAAAAGAAACACAAACCAAATTAGTACGGCGACACTGCTCCAAATGGACTCACATGCTTTATAATCTGGAATGGCGAGGCTGTCTCGTCCACCAAAACTGTCCTACTGGGCAATTCCGGCACAACGGGAACTTTAAGATTGAAGGCGATGTCCTGCCTGGCGTAACCTTCCACGCCTCCTCTGTGATGGCAAACAGGGGCTTCATCTCACATCTCCCAAGTAAGGATTGGTTTCGACACGATTTGGGGTGACTCGACACTTCCTTATGTCGTGGCACCGATGATGGCTGACCACAGACGGCATTTCTGGTGCCGGTCCGATGGTCCCTTCAGGGAGACAGGAACCTGGAATACAGGGGTCTGATAATTCAGAGTGATCGCGACAGTGGGTAAGTCAATACTTACAGCATACCCTACTAGGTTCACACCTAGTCCCAACAGGGCTGCTTGTACGTCGCAGATGGCATTCACTCTGCCACCGTCAGGTCGACCAACGTTCCGCATAACGCTGTGGTTGAGGCTCAGCTGTCACGCGGGGGGTGTCAACCTGTCGGAAACAGTCACTCATATTATCACATGTCGTACCTCCTGTATCATCTATTACCTCCCAGGTCCCTTCTTCAACTGCAAAACCCTTGCAGTACAAATCTCCAATCCCTGGGACCTCGTCACGATGTTCAAGGGAGCCATCATTCGTCGGGTCGTCCACCGGTCCTCACCGAGAGCACAAACGAGAACACATACGAGAATCAAAACAAAATACTGCTAGGAAACATTTGGTCATCTGAGGGATAAGCTTCCTGAACTTGTCATGTCCATAGCCAGCAACATCCACAAGCTTGGCTTGGACCGAAGAGGGCACTAGACCTTTTGAACACACCCCACATACCTCTGACGTCTGGGGAATCTCTGGCTGGTTCACTACATGCTGTAACTTGCCATACCGCAAGCACACATCCGCCTTCGCTCCAGACTCGTTGGTATCCGTGGGTGCCTGCACACGAGGCCTCTCTTCTAGCTCCGGTACCTCTGCCTTCTTAACCTCAATGTTCCTCGTCGAGAGAAGAATTAGAAGTCTCTGCTAGAATATCGTCGATCTGCGGGTGAGAAAACAAATTAAATATGTTTAAATCCGGGTCTGTCTTTACCTGGACATTACCATTGCCTGTTACCTCAGAACCGTGCTGTTCCGGTAGACCTCGTCCGCAACCTTGGGAAGATTGATGCTCCAATCTGTCACCAAGTCGTTGGCTAGTACCACGTCAATCCCAGCCACAGGGAGGGTATCGACTACTGCCAACTCACATGTGCCGCTGAAATAAGGCGAGTCAAGATGTACTGGCACTAAGGGGGCGATGTACTGCGTCCTAGGAAACCCACCCAGGACCACCTTTTGTCTCCCGTCCACACTTACTCCCTCGGGTACCGAGCTCTTCATGATCAGGGACTGGCTGCTCCACTATCTCTGAGCACTACTACAGATCTACCAGTATGATCACTCGTTACATACCCGGTTGAAGTGTGAGGGGGCCAACAAACTTGGTCCTTCCTGCGTCGTCGTAGACTGGTTTCCTACTGGTGGTGTAACACAGCTCATCATCATCACCTCCCTACGTGCGCTGCCACCTCTTCTGCCTCGGCACCTAGCAGCTATATGCCCCTTCTGCCCACAAGTCCAGCACACCATATTCCTCCTCGGGCTCCGGTGTTTCGGACTGCTAGGACTTGTTCTTCGGGGGCTACTTGGGGGCGTCTTCTTAGCACTTCGTGGGACGGGAGTCTCTTCATCGTCCTGAGGTCTGTCAAACCGGCGCTGGTAATTCCTCGGGACGTACTTAGCAGACGGCCTATGAGTCAGGATATACTCTTCAGCCATGGTGGCTGCTGCACTCAAGGTCTCCACCTGCTGTTCCTCTAAGTA
>NC_091207.1:5127725-5210225 GCF_040958095.1 Procambarus clarkii
TGAGTGCTCCCCAGTACATCAACAACTACTGCCGCCGCTACTACCCCACACACAACCAGTGTCAAGCGAAGACTTCACACTATCCTCGATGCTGAGTCCCATGAGGTGTTTTTTGTGTCTGTCGTCAAAGAAGTCTCGCCAAAAATTAATATCAATGTAAAATTTGCTTCCTCAATAAATAAATAAAATAATTTGAGTTTATTTAAAAACCAAACTAATCGTGCTTCTGTTAACAAAACCACGGTAGATGTCCTCTCCATCCAACAGCAGCGGGCGAGAAGTGTGTCAACATCGACGATATTAAAGCATGCTAAATATATGTCTTTCAGTATGACACAGTACAATGACAGATGAACATTACATTCACCTCACTAGTCTCGAACATGGGGATATTTACAACAACAAGGCCTCTCTCAAGGCAGGCCTAACCATAGCCCGTGCTTCTTGCCCCGCTCCTGTGCCAGGTAAGTTACGGGCTCACCACAGCCCGTGCTACTTGGAACGTGTTCCGAGTAGCTGAATCTATAACAACAACATGTTTAGTGCACGGGAGACATCTCCCGTCACGCAGGGTGCAGTCGCACCTCCACAGATCTCCAGTATCAGCTCTTGATACTGGTAATGGCTCAAGAGGGCCACCACTTACGGGCTATTCATGCCCGTAAGTGTGTGGTTTATTCATGTTTTTAATCTTCATCAATCAATCTTTCAAGGCAGAACAGTTACAGCCCCGCTCCTGTGCCAGGTAAGTCCACTACGGGCTCACTATAGCCCGTACTACTTTGGAACTTTTGTTCTAAGTAGCTGAATCTAAAACAACAACCAATCTCTCAAGGCATTTACGAACATTTCCCCATTACATTTAAACCCGTCCATTAAACATGAGTTGGCTTTAATAAATATACTCTTCCCTAAACGAATTAACGGATTACCCTTCATCTAATCAAAGATGATGAAGGGTATGGATTTCTATGCTATTTTTTATCGTGAATGGGCACACTTGGAGCCCAGAGCATTTAATATATTGCATTTCTACCCAAAACCAACATCTTATCACAAAACATTAAATATATGACTTCCGAACTTAGTTGTCAAATTATAACCGATATGAAGCTGAGTTTTAAGTTGATTTTGGCACTTACTTTTCGGGTAAAAAGCCAGTTCTTTCCTATGACCCATCTTTAGAGAGGGTGTTACTAGCCCCCCACTCTTAACAGTGGTGAAGGTGGGTCTTTATATTCTCTTCATCTCCAATTCAAACAAAGAATAGTCAATGTATTTGGTTTCGACAGCAAGTGCAAATACACTATATATCGGACAAAAACAGACGACCTTACAACCACCTCCACGATTGTAGATTCATTTCCCCCAGACAATGACGGAGGGTGTGATTGCTTTTTAGTTTATTGAGATGCAATCGAACCAAAAAGATATGGGGGGACAGATTGTAAATAGCTTGGATGCATTCAGCTACCATGATTCATATTCTAGAGGGGCACTACCCCTAATGTTCATGATATTAAATACCTACATGTTAGAGAAAATCAGCCTTAAAGAACAAATTATCTTAAAGCAATGGGCGTTCCTTTGGTTACGTTATATTAATTGCCTCGCAATCACCTCACTGAATACTGGACATCAATGTCCTACCAGATAAACAGGTGAATATAACCCCCAAGTACTCGTCTACAGCCGAGTTCACCCACGACAATAATAATCACACTAACAAATCACAGTGATTTACATTACAATCCTGTTGCAATGCCAATACTGCAGAACATTAGTAAATAATACTCGGGACATGAACCCTCAAGAACACGGCCCCACAATGACTTACTGACCTGCAATCACATATGGTGATTGCTCAACACTGGCAACAATCACCATCAATGACAACCCCTTTGCAATAACACACACGGCAAGAACTCTAATTTCCAAGTATTAGAACACTGCACAACACTTACCTACTGTTGCAAATGACCCAACCGTGCTCTAAATAACCCCTTAGAACATAGGTTCACACATTGCAATCACCACAGAAATAACACAATAACAATGGGCACCGTGACACTATGAACTTATATATATCATTACTGCTGACACATGTAGGCTCCAGCTATCAAACGTTAATGGGAAACAATAAGAAGATCTCGCACTCATGGGTGAGTGATTTATCGATCCCGCAGGCCAATAAACACTCCCGAGAATTACGTTACTTTACAGAGCGACGGCTCTGTCGTCGTATATATAATATATATATACGACTACCTATTCGGCTACCTAACTTAACCTAACCTATAAAGATAGGTTAGGTTAGGTTAGGAAGGGTTGGTTAGGTTTGGTCATATATCTACATATATTTGGTCATATATCAATAAAAAAAAAATTAAACTTATACATAATGATATGCGTAGCTTTATCATTTCATAAGAAAAAATAAGATAAAATATATTAATTCAGGAAAACTTGGCTTATTAGGCAAGTCGGGCCTTGCATAGTAGGCCGATTATGACGTTCTGGCTACTAGGTACGACATATATATATATATGTCGTACCTAATAGCCAGAACGCACTTCTCAGCCTACTATTCAAGGCCCGATTTGCCTAATAAGCCAAGTTTTCATGAATTAATGTTTTTTCGTCTACCTAACCTACCTAACCTAACCTAACCTAGCTTTTTTTGGCTACCTAACCTAACCTTACAGATAAATATAGGTTAGGTTAGGTTAGGTAGGGTTGGTTAGGTTCGGTCATATATCTACGTTAATTTTAACTCCAATAAAAAAAAATTGACCTCATACATAGAGAAAAGGGTTGCTTTATCATTTCATAAGAAAAAATTATAGTAAATATATTAATTCAGGAAAACTTGGCTTATTAGGCAAATCGGGCCTTGAATAGTAGGCTGAGATGTGAGTTCTGGCTACTAGGTACGACACATATATATATATATATATATATATATATATATATATATATATATATATATATATATATATATATATATATATATATATATATGTCGTACCTAGTAGCCAGAACGCACTTCTCAGCCTACCCTACTATGCAAGGCTCAATTTGCCTAATAAGCCAAGTTTCCATGGATTAATTGTTTTTCGACTACCTAACCTACCTAACCTAACCTAACCTAACTTTTTCGGCAACCTAACCTAACCTAACCAATAAAGATAGGTTAGGTTAGGTTAGGTAGGGTTGGTTAGGTTCGGTCATATATCTACGTTAATTTTAACTCCAATAAAAAAAATTACCTCATACATAATGAAATGGGTAGCTTTATCATTTCATAAGAACAAAATTAGAGAAAATATATTATTTCAGGAAAACTTGGCTTATTAGGCAAATCGGGCCTTGCATAGTAGGCCGAGAAGTGCGTTCTGGCTACTAGGTACGACATATATATATATATATATATATATATATATATATATATATATATATATATATATGCAAACAAGCCTGAATGGTCCCCAGGACTATATACAACTGAAAACTCACACCCCAGAAGTGACTCGAACCCATACTCCCACAACTGGTATGTACAGGGACGCCTTAATCCGCTTGACCATCACGACCGGACAAAAGGAAGTGATAGCCGAGGCTATATGAACCACTTCCCCGCCGGCACTCGGATGGTAATCTTGGGCATAGCATTTTATCAAATCACCTCATTCTTTGGGGCACACGTGAGGAACACAAATGCAAACAAGCCTGAATGGTCCCCAGGACTATATACAACTGAAAACTCACACCCCAGAAGTGACTCGAACCCATACTCCCACAACTGGTATGTACAGGGACGCCTTAATCCGCTTGACCATCACGACCGGACAAAAGGAAGTGATAGCCGAGGCTATATGAACCACTTCCCCGCCGGCACTCGGATGGTAATCTTGGGCATAGCATTTTATCAAATCACCTCATTCTTTGGGGCACACGTGAGGAACACAAATGCAAACAAGCCTGAATGGTCCCCAGGACTATATACAACTGAAAACTCACACCCCAGAAGTGACTCGAACCCATACTCCCACAACTGGTATGTACAGGGACGCCTTAATCCGCTTGACCATCACGACCGGACAAAAGGAAGTGATAGCCGAGGCTATATGAACCACTTCCCCGCCGGCACTCGGATGGTAATCTTGGGCATAGCATTTTATCAAATCACCTCATTCTTTGGGGCACACGTGAGGAACACAAATGCAAACAAGCCTGAATGGTCCCCAGGACCATTCTGGGGTGTGAGTTTTCAGTTGTATATAGTCCTGGGGACCATTCAGGCTTGTTTGCATTTGTGTTCCTCACGTGTGCCCCAAAGAATGAGGTGATTTGATAAAATGCTATGCCCAAGATTACCATCCGAGTGCCGGCGGGGAAGTGGTTCATATAGCCTCGGCTATCACTTCCTTTTGTCCGGTCGTGATGGTCAAGCGGATTAAGGCGTCCCTGTACATACCAGTTGTGGGAGTATGGGTTCGAGTCACTTCTGGGGTGTGAGTTTTCAGTTGTATATAGTCCTGGGGACCATTCAGGCTTGTTTGCATTTGTGTTCCTCACGTGTGCCCCAAAGAATGAGGTGATTTGATAAAATGCTATGCCCAAGATTACCATCCAAGTGCCGGCGGGGAAGTGGTTCATATAGCCTCGGCTATCACTTCCTTTTGTCCGGTCGTGATGGTCAAGCGGATTAAGGCGTCCCTGTACATACCAGTTGTGGGAGTATGGGTTCGAGTCACTTCTGGGGTGTGAGTTTTCAGTTGTATATAGTCCTGGGGACCATTCAGGCTTGTTTGCATTTGTGTTCCTCACGTGTGCCCCAAAGAATGAGGTGATTTGATAAAATGCTATGCCCAAGATTACCATCCGAGTGCCGGCGGGGAAGTGGTTCATATAGCCTCGGCTATCACTTCCTTTTGTCCGGTCGTGATGGTCAAGCGGATTAAGGCGTCCCTGTACATACCAGTTGTGGGAGTATGGGTTCGAGTCACTTCTGGGGTGTGAGTTTTCAGTTGTATATAGTCCTGGGGACCATTCAGGCTTGTTTGCATTTGTGTTCCTCACGTGTGCCCCAAAGAATGAGGTGATTTGATAAAATGCTATGCCCAAGATTACCATCCGAGTGCCGGCGGGGAAGTGGTTCATATAGCCTCGGCTATCACTTCCTTTTGTCCGGTCGTGATGGTCAAGCGGATTAAGGCGTCCCTGTACATACCAGTTGTGGGAGTATGGGTTCGAGTCACTTCTGGGGTGTGAGTTTTCAGTTGTATATAGTCCTGGGGACCATTCAGGCTTGTTTGCATTTGTGTTCCTCACGTGTGCCCCAAAGAATGAGGTGATTTGATAAAATGCTATGCCCAAGATTACCATCCGAGTGCCGGCGGGGAAGTGGTTCATATAGCCTCGGCTATCACTTCCTTTTGTCCGGTCGTGATGGTCAAGCGGATTAAGGCGTCCCTGTACATACCAGTTGTGGGAGTATGGGTTCGAGTCACTTCTGGGGTGTGAGTTTTCAGTTGTATATAGTCCTGGGGACCATTCAGGCTTGTTTGCATTTGTGTTCCTCACGTGTGCCCCAAAGAATGAGGTGATTTGATAAAATGCTATGCCCAAGATTACCATCCGAGTGCCGGCGGGGAAGTGGTTCATATAGCCTCGGCTATCACTTCCTTTTGTCCGGTCGTGATGGTCAAGCGGATTAAGGCGTCCCTGTACATACCAGTTGTGGGAGTATGGGTTCGAGTCACTTCTGGGTTGTGAGTTTTCAGTTATATATATATATATATATCGTACCTAGTAGCCAGAACGCACTTCTCGGCCTACTATGCAAAACCCGATTTGCCTAATAAGCCAAGTTATCCTGAATTAATATACTTTCTCTTATTTTTTTCTTATGAAATGATAAAGCTACCCATTTCACTATGTATGAGGTCAATATTTTTTAATTGGAGTTAAAATTAACGTAGATATATGACCGAACCTAACCAAACCTACCTAACCTAACCTAACCTATCTTTATAGGTTAGGTTAGGTATCTGAAAAAGTTAGGTTAGGTTAGGGTAGGTAGGTTAGGTAGTCGAAAAACAATTAATTTATGAAAACTTGGCTTATTAGGCAAATCAGGCCTTGCATAGTAGGCTGAGAAGTGCGTTCTGGCTACTAGGTACGACATATATATATATATATATATATATATATATATATATATATATATATATATATATATATATATATTTCATTATGTATGAGGTCAATTTTTTTTTATTGGAGTTGAAATTAACGTAGATATATGACCGAACCTAACCAACCCTACCTAACCTAACCTAACCTACCTTTATAGGTTAGGTTAGGTTAGGAAGCCGAAAAAGTTAGGTTAGGTTAGGTTAGGTAGGTTAGGTAGTCGAAAAAATATTAATTCAGGAAAACTTGGCTTATTAGGCAAATCGGGCCTTGTATAGTAGGCTGAGAAGTGCGTTCTGGCTACTAGGTACGACATATACATATATACATATATATATATATATGTATATTAGTATATTTTGGTAGCAGTCATTCCTGTAGACATATATTATTAAATATGACCGAAAAAGTAAGATTAATAATTCTAACACGAATTTTCTCAATCTTTCGTACATTACGCTTCACTGTTGGAGGTAAATCAAAAATCACTTCTGAAAAATTCATTTTTATTTCTAGTCTGACGCGACACGGGCGCGTTTCGTAAAACTTATTACATTTTCAAAGACTTCACAAATACACAACTGATTAGAACTTACGTATCTCTGATTTTATATCTACATTTGAGTGAGGTGGGAGGGGTGATGTGGCATTAACACAAGACAGAACAAGAGGGGATATTAATAGGGTATTAAAAGTATCAACACAAGACAGAACAGAAACAATGGGTATTGAATAGAAGTGTTTGTAGAAAGCCTATTGGTCCATAAGTTTTACATAACGCGCCCGTGTCGCGTCAGACTAGAAATAAAAATGAATTTTGGAGAAGTGATTTTTGATTTACCTCCAACAGTGAAGCGTAATGTACGAAAGATTGAGAAAATTCGTGTTAGAATTATTAATCTTACTTTTTCGGTCATATTTAATAATATATGTATATATATATATATATATATATATATATATATATATATATATATATATATGTCGTACCTAGTAGTCAGAACGCACTTCTCAGCCTACTATGCCTAATACTACTACTACTATATATATATGTATATATATATATGTCGTACCTAGTAGCCAGAACTCACTTTTCAGCCTACTATGCAAGGCCCGATTTGCCTAATAAGCCAAGTTTTCCTGAATTAATATATTTTCTCTAATTTTTTTTCTTATGAAATGATAAAGCTACCCATTTCATTAATGTATGAGGATCATTTTTTTTTTATTGGACTTAAAATTAACGTAGATATATGACCGAACCTAACCAACCCTACCTAACCTAACCTAACCTATCTTTATAGGTTAGGTTAGGTTAGGTAGCCGAAAAAGTTAGGTTAGGTAGGTTAGGTAGTCGAAAAATAATTAATTCATGAAAACTTGGCTTATTAGGCAAATCGGGCCTTGCATAGTAGGCTGACAAGTGCGTTCTGGCTACTAGGTACGACATATATATATATATATATATATATATATATATATATATATATATACATATATATATATATATATATATATATATATATATATATATATATATATATATACATATGTGTATATATATATATATATATATATATATATACACATACATATATATGTATGTGTACATATATATATATATATATATACATACATATATACATACATGTATACATATATATATATATATATATACATATGTGTATATATATATATATATATATATATATATATATATATATATATATATATATATATATATATATATATATATATATATATATATATATATGTCGTACCTAGTAGCCAGAACGCACTTCTCAGCCTACTATGCAAGGCCCGATTTGCCTAATAAGCCAAGTTTTCATGAATTAATTGTTTTTCGACTACCTAACCTACCTACTATCTAACCTAACTTTTTCGGCTACCTAACCTAACCTAACTTATAAAGATAGGTTAGGTTAGGTTAGGTAGGGTTGGTTAGGTTCGGTCATATATCTACGTTAATTTTAACTCCAATAAAAAAAAGTTGACCTCATATATAATGAAATGGGTAGTTTTACCATTTCAATTGAAAAAAATTAGAGAAAATTTATTAATTAAGGAAAACTTGGCTTATTAGGCAAATCTGGCCTTGCATAGTAGGCCAAGAAGGACATTCTGGCTACTAGGTACGACATATATATATATATATATATATATGCGAACAAGCCTGAATGGTCCCCAGGACATATGCAACTGAAAACTCACACCCCAGAAGTGACTCGAACCCATACTCCCAGAAGCAACGCAACTGGTATGTACAAGACGCCTTAATCCACTTGACCATCACGACCGGACATAATGAGGTGATAGCCGAGGCTATATGAACCACCCCACCGCCGGCACTCGGATAGTTATCTTGGGCATAGCATTTTACCAAATCACCTCATTCTTTGGGGCACACGTGAGGAACACAAATGCGAACAAGCCTGAATGGTCCCCAGGACATATGCAACTGAAAACTCACACCCCAGAAGTGACTCGAACCCATACTCCCAGAAGCAACGCAACTGGTATGTACAAGACGCCTTAATCCACTTGACCATCACGACTTGTACATTAAGGCGTCTTGTACATACCAGTTGCGTTGCTTCTGGGAGTATGGGTTCGAGTCACTTCTGGGGTGTGAGTTTTCAGTTGCATATGTCCTGGGGACCATTCAGGCTTGTTCGCATTTGTGTTCCTCACGTGTGCCCCAAAGAATGAGGTGATTTGGTAAAATGCTATGCCCAAGATAACTATCCGAGTGCCGGCGGTGGGGTGGTTCATATAGCCTCGGCTATCACCTCATTATGTCCGGTCGTGATGGTCAAGTGGATTAAGGCGTCTTGTACATACCAGTTGCGTTGCTTCTGGGAGTATGGGTTCGAGTCACTTCTGGGGTGTGAGTTTTCAGTTGCATATGTCCTGGGGACCATTCAGGCTTGTTCGCATTTGTGTTCCTCACGTGTGCCCCAAAGAATGAGGTGATTTGGTAAAATGCTATGCCCAAGATAACTATCCGAGTGCCGGCGGTGGGGTGGTTCATATAGCCTCGGCTATCACCTCATTATGTCCGGTCGTGATGGTCAAGTGGATTAAGGCGTCTTGTACATACCAGTTGCGTTGCTTCTGGGAGTATGGGTTCGAGTCACTTCTGGGGTGTGAGTTTTCAGTTATATATATATATATATATATATATATATATATATATATATATATATATATATATATATATATATATATATATATATATATATATATATATATATATATATATGCGAACAAGCCTGAATGGTCCCCAGGACAATATGCAACTGAAAACTCACACCCCAGAAGTGACTCGAACCCATACTCCCAGGAGCAACGCAACTGGTATGTACAAGACGCCTTAATCCACTTGACCATCACGACCGGACAAAATGAGGTGATAGCCGAGGCTATTTGAACCACCCCACCGCCGGCACTCGGATAGTAATCTTGGGCATAGCATTTTAACAAATCACGTCATTCTTTGGGGCACACGTGAGGAACACAAATGTGAACAAGCCTGAATGGTCCCCAGGACAATATGCAACTGAAAACTCACACCCCAGAAGTGACTCGAACCCATACTCCCAGGAGCAACGCAACTGGTATGTACAAGACGCCTTAATCCACTTGACCATCACGACCGGACATAATTATGTCCGGTCGGCCAGCCTACTCATGAGAAACTCTCCAGACACAAAACAGAACGCTTTAAAAGAGACTAACGTCGTCTATGCCTTCAAATGCCCTCTTGGGGACTGTAAGCTCCAAAAAACCCAGTATATAGGCAAGACAACAACATCTCTTTCTAGGCGTTTAACGATGCATAAGCAACAGGGCTCCATTAAGGAACATATAATCTCTTCCCACAACCAAACCATCGCCAGAGAAATCCTAGTAAACAACACAGAAATCATCGATAGATACAGCGATAGCAGGCGGCTTGACGTTTGCGAGGCACTACACATCAAGAAGTCAACACCAGCAATCAACAGCCAATTATTGCACAACTATATTCTACCCACCTCAAGACTCCGCTCCAATATAGAAGCATCAAGAAATATGGACCAATAGGCTTTCTACAAACACTTGTATTCAATATCCATTGTTTCGTGTTCTGTCTTGTGTTGATGAAATTAATACCCTATTAATACTCTTGTTCTGTCTTGTGTTGATGAAATTAATACCCTATTAATGCCACATCTTGTTCTGTCTTGTGTTAATGCCACATCACCCCTTCCACCTCACTCAAATGTAGATATAAAATCGGAGATGCGTAAGTTCTATTCAGTTGTGTATTTGTGAACTAAAGTCTTTGAAAATGTAATAAGTTTTACGAAACGCGCTCGTGTCGCGTCAGACTAGAAATAAAAATGAATTTTGAAGAATTGATTTTTGATTTACCTCCAACAGTGAAAAGAAATGTACGAAAGATTGAGAAAATTCGTGTTAGAATTATTAATCTTACTTTTCGGTCATATTTAATAATATATATATATATATATATATATATATATATATATATATATATATATATATATATATATATATATATATATATATGTCGTACCTAGTAGCCAGAACGCACTTCTCAGCCTACTATGCAAGGCCCGATTTGCCTAATAAGCCAAGTTTTCATGAATTAATATATTTTCTCTATTTTTTTCTTATGAAATGATAAAGCTACCCATTTCATTATGTATGAGGTCAATTTTATTTTATTGGAGTTAAAATTAATGTAGATATATGACCGAACCTAACCAACCCTACCTAACCTAACCTAACCTATCTTTATAGGCTAGGTTAGGTTAGGTAGCCGAAAAAAGTTAGGTTAGGTTAGGTTAGGTAGTCGAAAAAACATTAATTCATGAAAATTTGGCTTATTAGGCAAATCGGGCCTTGCATAGTAGGCTCAGAAGTGCGTTCTGGCTATTAGGTACGACATATATATATATATATATATATATATATATATATATATATATATATATATGTCGTACCTAGTAGCCAGAACTCACTTTTTGGCCTACTATTCAAGGCCCGATTTGCCTAATAAGCCAAGTTTTCCTGAATTAATATATTTTTTCTAATTTTTTTCTTATGAAATGATAAAGCTACCCATTTCATTATGTATGAGGTCAATTTTTTTTATTGGAGTTAAAATTAACGTAGATATATGACCGAACCTAACCAACCCTACCTAACCTAACCTAACCTATCTTTATAGGTTAGGTTTGGTTAGGTAGCCGAAAAAGTTAGGTTAGGTTAGGTTAGGTAGGTTAGGTAGTCGAAAAACAATTAATTCATGAAAACTTGGCTAATTAGGCAAATCGGGCATTGCATAGTAGGCTGAGAATTGTGTTCTGGCTACTAGGTACGACATATATATATATATATATATATATATATATATATATATATATATATATATATATATATATATATATATATATATATATATATATATATATATATATATATATATATATATATATATATATATATATATATATATATATATATATGTCGTACCTAGTAGCCAGAACGCACTTCTCAGCCTACTATGCAAGGCCCGATTTGCCTAATAAGCCAAGTTTTCATGAATTAATGTTTTTTCGACTACCTAACCTACCTAACCTAACCTAACCTAACATTTTCGGCTACCTCACCAAACCTAACCTATAAAGATAGATTAGGTTAGTTTAGGTAGGGTTGGTTAGGTTCGGTCATATATCTATATTAATTTTAACTCCAATAAAAAAAAATTGACCTCATACATAATGAAATGGGATGCTTTATCATTTCATAAGAAAAAAATTAGAGAAAATATATTAATTCAGGAAAACTTGGCTTATTAGGCAAATCGGGCCTTGCATAGTAGGCTGAGAAGTGCGTTCTGGCTACTAGGTACGACATATATATATATATATATTATTAAATATGACCGAAAAAGTAAGATTAATAATTCTAACACGAATTTTCTCAATCTTTCGTACATTACGCTTCACTGTTGGAGGTAAATCAAAAATCACTTCTCCAAAATTCATTTTTATTTCTAGTCTGACGCGACACGGGCGCGTTTCGTAAAACTTATTACATTTTCAAAGACTTCACAAATACACAACTGATTAGAACTTACGTCTCTCTGATATTATATCTACATTTGAGTGAGGTGGGAAGGATGATGTGGCATTAACACAAGACAGAACAGGGGATATTAATAGGGTATTAAAAGTATCAACACAAGACAGAACAGAAAACAATGGGTATTGAATAGAAGTGTTTGTAGAAAGCCTATTGGTCCATATTTCTTGATGCTTCTATATTGGAGCGGAGTCTTGAGGTGGGTAGAATATAGTTGTGCAATAATTGGCTGTTGATTGCTGGTGTTGACTTCTTGATGTGTAGTGCCTCGCAAACGTCAAGCCGCCTGCTATCGCTGTATCTATCGATGATTTCTGTGTTGTTTACTAGGATTTCTCTGGCGATGGTTTGGTTATGGGAAGAGATTATATGTTCCTTAATGGAGCCCTGTTGCTTATGCATCGTTAAACGCCTAGAAAGAGATGTTGTTGTCTTGCCTATATACTGGGTTTTTTGGAGCTTACAGTCCCCAAGTGGGCATTTGAAGGCATAGACGACGTTAGTCTCTTTTAAAGCGTTCTGTTTTGTGTCTGGAGAGTTTCTCATGAGTAGGCTGGCCGTTTTTCTGGTTTTATAGTAAATCGTCAGTTGTATCCTCTGATTTTTGTCTGTAGGGATAACGTTTCTATTAACAATATCTTTCAGGACCCTTTCCTCCGTTTTATGAGCTGTGGAAAAGAAGTTCCTGTAAAATAGTCTAATAGGGGGTATAGGTGTTGTGTTAGTTGTCTCTTCAGAGGTTGCATGGCTTTTCACTTTCCTTCTTATGATGTCTTCGATGAAACCATTGGAGAAGCCGTTATTGACTAGAACCTGCCTTACCCTACAGAGTTCTTCGTCGACTTGCTTCCATTCTGAGCTGTGGCTGAGAGCACGGTCGACGTATGCGTTAACAACACTCCTCTTGTACCTGTCGGGGCAGTCGCTGTTGGCATTTAGGCACATTCCTATGTTTGTTGACTGCCCCGACAGGTACAAGAGGAGTGTTGTTAACGCATACGTCGACCGTGCTCTCAGCCACAGCTCAGAATGGAAGCAAGTCGACGAAGAACTCTGTAGGGTAAGGCAGGTTCTAGTCAATAACGGCTTCTCCAATGGTTTCATCGAAGACATCATAAGAAGGAAAGTGAAAAGCCATGCAACCTCTGAAGAGACAACTAACACAACACCTATACCCCCTATTAGACTATTTTACAGGAACTTCTTTTCCACAGCTCATAAAACGGAGGAAAGGGTCCTGAAAGATATTGTTAATAGAAACGTTATCCCTACAGACAAAAATCAGAGGATACAACTGACGATTTACTATAAAACCAGAAAAACGGCCAGCCTACTCATGAGAAACTCTCCAGACACAAAACAGAACGCTTTAAAAGAGACTAACGTCGTCTATGCCTTCAAATGCCCACTTGGGGACTGTAAGCTCCAAAAAACCCAGTATATAGGCAAGACAACAACATCTCTTTCTAGGCGTTTAACGATGCATAAGCAACAGGGCTCCATTAAGGAACATATAATCTCTTCCCATAACCAAACCATCGCCAGAGAAATCCTAGTAAACAACACAGAAATCATCGATGGATACAGCGATAGCAGGCGGCTTGACGTTTGCGAGGCACTACACATCAAGAAGTCAACACCAGCAATCAACAGCCAATTATTGCACAACTATATTCTACCCACCTCAAGACTCCGCTCCAATATAGAAGCATCAAGAAATATGGACCAATAGGCTTTCTACAAACACTTCTATTCAATACCCATTGTTTTCTGTTCTGTCTTGTGTTGATACTTTTAATACCCTATTAATATCCCCTGTTCTGTCTTGTGTTAATGCCACATCATCCTTCCCACCTCACTCAAATGTAGATATAATATCAGAGAGACGTAAGTTCTAATCAGTTGTGTATTTGTGAAGTCTTTGAAAATGTAATAAGTTTTACGAAACGCGCCCGTGTCGCGTCAGACTAGAAATAAAAATGAATTTTGGAGAAGTGATTTTTGATTTACCTCCAACAGTGAAGCGTAATGTACGAAAGATTGAGAAAATTCGTGTTAGAATTATTAATCTTACTTTTTCGGTCATATTTAATAATATATGTCTACAGGAAAGACTGCTACCAAAATATACTAATATATATATATATATATATATATATATATATATATATATATATATATATATATTTTTTTTTTTTCAATAGGGAAGGGAGTACCACCTCTGGCTGGAAGAAGGGGGACCCATAGCCTCGGAGGAAACCACATATAACGCATTGGAGGGAATGTAGGTCCCCTCCAATACAGTTTCTGTGTGCTTTTCTCCTACCACCCCCTTCCCTTTTTTTTTTTTTCCTTTATTGTGTACTTAAAGGTTACAAAACATACAAGACAAATGCCTAAAGGTTATGGATCTCTTGAAGCTCCTCCGCTTCTGTACAGGAACCGAGGACGCAGCAAGCATTTCCCCTCTGGATCGCCACACTGAGACGCTGAAATAAAAAACTGGAAGCCCTTGGGTCTCTGGTGACGTCAATGAGCCTGGAACCCAATTCCTTGAGAAATCCCAAGGCACTCTTGCCCCAGGGGCCATGCGTCTCAGACGCTATGGGAACAAAGAGGTATTGACCTTCCAGTCGCCTGTACTTGAGTGATTTTGCTGTTTCCCTGTGGTTGGCCGCCCCACCTGCTTGATCAGCTCCGAAGTGTACATAGGTGTCAGCCAGGGTGGATACACATGTGTAGTCCCACACCAACTGTCTACCCTCCTTCCATAGGTATATGGTGATGCCATTAGGGCGAAGTGCGGGGAAATCCGGGTTTTGGACCCCTAGGATGCGAGGTTCTCTCTCCGCTGGGCACCCAGCTGAGACGAGGCTTCTCTTGATGATGTCATTGACCTCGTTGTGTCTTGCATGCCAGCCCTTTGTGCTTCCGCAATGCAACCCATGCAGTCCGTATTGGTCTGCTTCCACCCTGTTGCAAATACACTTGTATTCAGTGTGAATTGGGGCACCAAGGCGGAGGGCTACTGCTACACGAAGGGATTCTGGATCTAGGCGCGTGCCCATTGCTGACATGGGTACTGCCAGGAGGAAGTCTCCTGCATGGGGGGCACGCACTGCTCTGAGGCGGGCTTTCTCCTTGTATGATGTTGCGACGCTGAGCATGGCATCAGCTACTTTTTCCACTAGAGGGTGGTCCCAGCCGGACTGTTTGTGTTGTTTTGTTGGCTCTATAATGGTTGCTGGGGCTGCAAGAACATCCCACTGATTTGAACTTTGAAAATATATATATTTGAAAATATATAGATATATTTATAGATTTATAGAAAAATTTAAATATTTAGAAAATATATAGATTTGAAAATATATATATATATATATATATATATATATATATATATATATATATATATATATATATATATATATATATATATATATATAAATATATATATATATATATATATATATATATATATATATATATATATATGCGGAAAATCCACAGAGAAATATGAAAGGAGGTGAACGTTTCGGCTTTGTTAAAGCCTTTGTCAACACCAGTCTGGTGTTGACAAAGGCTTTAACAAAGCCGAAACGTTCACCTCCTTTCATATTTCTCTGTGGATTTTCCGCATAAAATGATCAGTGTTTTGTGATCGTCAATTGCATATATATATATATATATATATATATATATATATATATATATATATATATATATATATATATATATATATATATATATATATATATATATATATATATATATGTATGTCGTACCTAGTAGCCAGAACGCACTTCTCAGCCTACTATGCAAGGCCCGATTTACCTAATAAGCCAAGTTTTCATGAATTAATGGTTTTTCGACAACCTAACCTACTTAACCTAACCTAACCTAACTTTTTCGGCTACCTAACCTAACCTAACCTATAAAGATAGGTTAGGTTAGGTTAGGTAGGGTTGGTTAGGTTCCGTCATATATCTACGTTAATTTTAACTCCAATAAAACAAAATTGACCTCATACATAATGAAATGGGTAGCTTTATCATTTCATAAGAAAAAAAATAGAGAAAATATATTAATTCAGGAAAACTTGGCTTATTAGGCAAATTGGGCCTTGCATAGTAGGCTGAGAAGTGCGTTCTGGCTACTAGGTACGACATAATTGGCCCATATTTCGTGATGCTTCTATATTGGAGCTCTTATCCCTGTGACACGGGCCACAGGGATAGGAGCCTCGTTGGACGTAGAATCACTGTTTACCAACGTACCTGTGGACGAGACAATCGGGATGATAGCCGACAGAGTGTAACCTGATCCGGCCTGTACTCCTCTTGACATACCAGAAAACATTCTAAGAAAACTACTTCAAGCTTGTAGAGGCACCCTTCTTGAACCCGGATGGACACGTGTATAAGCAAGTACATGAGGTCGCCATGGTGTCCTGTTTGCAAACTTCTACATGGGTACCATCGAGCAAAAAGTGTTAGTCGACATCAACTTGAAACCGGCCATATACTGCAGGTATGTTGACGGCATTTTTACACAGGTACCTGATGTCAGACATCTGCAGGAGCTGAAGGAGGCATTTGAGCAGAATTCTGTGTTGCGTTTCACTTACGAGATGGAGAAGGATGGGAAGCTGCCCTTTCTAGATGTAACAGTCATGGAAAGGAGCGGAGTTTTCCACACTGCAGTCTACACTAAGGAAACAAACATAGGAATGTGCCTGAATGCCAACAGTGACTACCCAGACAGGTACAAGAGGAGTGTTGTTAACGCTTATGTCGACCGTGCTCTCAGCCACAGCTCAGAATGGAAGCAAGTCGACGAAGAACTCTGTAGGGTAAGGCAGGTCCTAGTCAACAACGGCTTCTCCAATGGTCTCGTGGAAGACATCATAAGAAGGAAAGTGAAACTCCATGCAACCTCTGAAGAGACACCTATGAAGAGACACAACACCTATACCCCATATTAGACTATTTTACAGGAACTTCTTTTCCACAGCCCATAAAACGGAGGAAAGGGTCCTGAAAGATATTGTTAGTAGAAACGTTATCCCTACAGACAAAAATCAGAAGATACAACTGACAATTTACTATAAAACCAAAAAAACGGTCAGCCTACTCATGAGAAACTCTCCAGACACAAAGCAGAACGCTTTAAAAGATACCAACGACGTCTATGCCTTCAAATGCCCTCTTGGGGACTGTAAGCCTCAAAAAACTCAGTATATAGGCAAGACAACAACATCTCTTTCCAGGCGTTTAACGATGCATAAGCAACAGGGCTCCATTAAGGAAAATATAGTCTCTTCCTACAACCAAATCATCACCAGAGAAATCTTAGCAAACAACACAGAAATCAACGATAGATACAGCGATAGCAGGCGGCTTGATATCTGCGAGGCTCTACACATTAAGTAGTCAACACCAGCAATCAACAGCCAATTAATGCACAACTATATTCTACCCACTTCAAGACTCCGCACCAATATAGAAGCATCAAGAAATATGGGCCAATAGGCCCTTTGCATTCACTCGTTGGGGAGACTTCTGAAAATGCACATAATGAGATCAAGTTGTTTATCCCAGTCCTTCAAGGTGTCATTGCAGAATTTCTTTAGGAGTGCTTTAATAGTCTGATGACTACGTTCAAGAGAACCCTGTGAAGCAGGATGATAGGGGCTGGACAGTACCTGTGTGATGTTGAACTCTTCCAGTGTCTTCTTGAAGAGATCACTGGTGAAGCTGGTGCCACAGTCGCTTTGAACCTCTCTTGGAAATCCATACTGGGTGAAGATCTTCAATAGGTGTTTCACCACAGTAGCAGCCGTAATGTTCTTTACTGGAACTGCTATGGTGAATCTGGTGGTAGGACACATGATAGTTAATATATATGCGTTGCCAGAACTGGTCCAGGGTAAAGGACCAACACAGTCTAGGATGAGTCTGTGGAAAGGTTCCGCAGGCACCTGGATGGGTTTTAGTGGAGCCTGGGGAATAGAGATGTTAGGTTTACCTGCCATCTGACATGTATGACACTGTTGTACGTACTTTTTAACGTCTTTTACCATACCTGGCCAGTAGTAGTCTTGTCTGATTCCGTGGTAGGTTTTGTTAAAGCCATAGTGAGAAAGAGCTCCGTGGGCCAGGTGTAGAATATCGGGCCGTATGCTGGTGGGAATCACTAGTTGTTCGACATTGGCCCAATCGTCATCCTCCTTCAGCTTGCTGGGTCTGTATCTGCGGTGGAGCAACTCATTTTCTAGGAAGAACCCAAAGATACTGTCAGGTTGAGTCTCAGCCTGGAAGAATAATGGTGTTAATGATTGATCTTCCCTCTGTAACTTACGGAACTCCAAACTGGCAAGATTTAGAAGTAGATTCTGAGGGTCTTGAGGGACAGCGGTAGCAGTAGAATCAGCTGGTTGCGGTCGTGCAGCTTGTGCACGGGTGGTCACCAAAACCGGAGGAGAAACTTGATCACTTTCTTGAACCTCTGCTAGAACATATTCAAAGATGGGATTATCCATTACAGAAGTACACACCTGGGGTTTGTCCGTGATGATCAGGTTGGGCGGTTGCAGATCTTCTGCCAAGTTGTTGCCCAGGAGAAGTTGCACTCCAGGCATGGGAAAAGGCTTTTCCCTGATGGCGACTTGGACTTCACCGGTCACGAAGGGACAATCCAGGTGGACTCTGGCGAGTGGATATGGAGTGGTAGCAGTGAGGTCAGTGATAAGGACGGTTTCCCCGGTGTAGGTGACGTTAGGCACAGCCGATTTCAAGATAATGGACTGAAGAGCCGCTGTGTCCCTCAAGATCTTCAATTTGAAACGTCCCTCCGAATCTGTACCATTGGTAGAGACAGTTCCAGGATACAGGTGTTTACTGAAGAGAGAAAGATCATTAACATGAACACCAACATTCATCACAGGCTTACCGGACTTAGGAGGAGTCTGTTTGGGTTTAGTAGATTCATTGCTCTTGTACTGAGCCTTCACACATCTATCTATCGTATGTCCATAGAGTTTGCAATACTTACAGTACAATTGTGAGCTCGCTTCCTCTGTACTCACTTTATCGTAACCGTACCAAGACTTCTTACTGGGAGGTGGTGATGGTGTCAGCCGGTGGATGAGGCTGTATGTGTCAGCCGACTTCGCACATTTGATGTAGTCGGTTTCTTCTTTATCTGCTAGATATAAACGGACGGAAGGGGGAACACGTCTCAAGAATTCCTCAACTAGCATGAGGTTGATGAGTTCTGCAAATGTAGAGACATGTGCTGCTTCCAGCCATTTCATAAAATATCTTCTCTTGGTATTGGCAATTTCTAGAAAGGTGGTGGTACTTGCCTTTAGATGGTCACGGAATTTACGTCTGTAGCTTTCGGTGGAGAGAAGGTAGGCGTCCAAAACTGCTTGCTTCAGGGTCTGGAAGTCATTCTCAGATGCTAAGGTACTGAGAGTAACTGCAGCTCTACCTGTAAGTTGCACTCTGAGAAGGGTAGACTATTGATCAACAGGCCAGCTAAGTTTATTAGCTAGGGTCTCAAAGGTGGTAAAAAAGACATCAATCTCTGTCTCAACGAATGGTGGCATTAACTTACTTGCATGGGAGACATTGAAACTTACAGGAAGACTAGCGGTAGCTTGCTGGCGTTGAGTGAGGTGTGTAGTTTCCAACGTGAGTTCTTGTTGACGACATTCTATAGCCATAGCCGCTTGCTGTTTGTCATGCTCGCGTTGTATCTCCAGGTGGCGTTGTTTTGCTTCAAGCTGTACTCGTTCACGCTCACGGAGTATTGTAGTCTCACGTTCCTTGAGGGCCACCTCTCATTCTTGTTCTTCTTTCCTGATTACAGCTTCTCGTTCCCTTAGGGCCGCCTCTCTTTCTCTTAGGGCCGCCTCTCTTTCTTGCTCTTCTTTCCTTATTGCAGCTTCTTCTTTTCTCTGCTCCCTTTCGAGCTTGGCGAGTTCAAGTTTGAGTTTCATAGTTGCCAAATAGTGTTTATCTGCAATAGAATAAGTTTCGTGAGTTTCAGAGTCAATTGTCCCTTCATCTATGAGGTGATCCATGATTAAGTTATGTAATTCATTTTTGTTGGCTCCATGGGGAACATCTAGTTGATACTCGTGTGCAAGAGTTTGTAATTCGATCCTCTTGGCACGACATAAGGTCCCTATTTCACCTGCTGGATCGTTACGGAAAGCTTGGAGACGAAACATGGTGAAAGATAGCAAATAAATGTACAACGAATATAGATGTGATATGGTAAATGTCAGAAACAAGATAACGTGGCAACTGGTAACTATCCTGTGGAATTTTAATCTTTAACAATTAACATTAATTATAGGATGGTAAATGATTAGTCAATCAAAGTCGCAGGAAATCTTGTACCCGGTACTCAATGTAAGAGAATAAGGGCAAGAAAATCCTACTAAATAAGTGAAACTGAGTTTCTAAAACAAATGAAACATTTAATTGCTCCAAAAGTGAATTAGGTAGTCCAAGAATGTAGGCATACCTTGCCAAGTCTCTATAGGACATAAGCAAGGGTTTCCCACTAAATGTTTCCCACTATCCACCAGGCTACGAGGCCCATGACGACTTTCTTGCCATGTTTCATCAGCCCAACCTTGAGGGACATGATGAGGGGGTGCAACATCAGCATACCACCTGTCCATGGTATCTGGAGTGGCACCAATACCGTATGGCAACACCACACGGTAAACCGTCAATAACTTAAGGATCATTTTCCCCAGCTTGGTGAGTGATGTCTTCAACCAGTACAAGCTATTTTGGGCAATGTCCAGGGTGATGTTTGAAAAATAGTGCGAATCCGCACTGGTTTGGACATGCTGCTGAGCAATGACGTTAGTTTCAAGGGGGGGGGGGTGGCTGGTCTCAAATGCAGATATCAGACTAGCCATGGTCGGTTGGAGGACAAGGTGCCATGGGCACAATCAGAGAACACTGTATGAACATCAGAGGTCCACGGTTGTTCAACGTCCTACCAGCGAGCATCAGAAATATTACAGGAACATAACCGTGGACATCTTCAAGAGGAAACTAGATTGTTTCCTTCAAGGAGTGCCGGACCAACCGGGCTGTGGTGGGTATGTGGGCCTGCGGGCCGCCCCAAGCAACAGCCTGGTGGACCAAACTCTCACAAGCCAAGTCTGGCCTCGGGCCGGGCTTGGGGAGTAAAAGAACTCCCAGAACCCCATCAACCAGGTATCAACCAGGCTGGGGGTCTGACATGAGGTCGTTGCTAGGCTCTGATTCAATCTTCATCTCCACATCTTCGGGGGTAGCATGGTCACATATGATGGCTCGGTTGGTATAGGAGAGACCCTTCCTCTCCACACGAGCAATGTCTTCCACACGATGGATGCCAGTCCGTAGGGCCTCACAATAGGCAACTCATATACGATTACGTCTCCCACACCGAATGAGTCTCGATCCGTTATGTCAGCCTCCATGAACGGCAAGTTATGGTTATCTTGAGATGATTTCGGGGTTTTAGTGTCCCCGCGGCCCGGTCCTCGACCAGGCCTCCACCCCCAGGAAGCAGCCCATGACAGTTGTCTAACACCCAGGTACCTATTTTACTGCTAGGTAACAGGGGCATAGGGTGAAAGAAACTCTGCCCATTGTTTCTTGGCTGGGTTCGAACCCAGGACCACAGGATCACAAGACCTGCATGCTGTCCACTCTGCTGACCGGCTCCCTAAACCGTGGCACCAATACCGTATAGTAACACCACACGGTAAACCGTCAATATCTTGAGGATCATTTTCCCCAGCTTGGTGAGTGATGTCTTCAACCAGTACAAGCTATTTTGGGCAATGGTGTTGGTTTGGGGATGCTTGGTAGTGAGTAAGCAGAGAGACTCAGCAACCATCCTACTGTACCAAAGACGGAGGTAGGGCTCTTTAAATACCTCTGACAGTACCTGGGAGGACCGTAGGGGGAAGGAGGGGGAGGAGAAAGGTGAAAGTTGGTGATTTTGAGGGAGAGTGGGGGGGGGGGGGGGAAGAGTTCAACAACTTCACTGTATGACCCTGACCCTGTACATGCACCAAGCTGTTTTAAATGCCATAATCCTATCACAGTGTTGGAAGGATAATTTTTCTAGTATCCAAATTTCCGTTTGAATTTCTGATGTAGAATAAGTGTCATACCTTTACATAGTCTCGTTAAATGTTAAAAAAAACGCTCCTGTGAGGGCACTCATTACGAAATGATCGTAAGATTAACGCAAAGAATTTATCAATCTACATTTCTGTTAGACGAACTTATGGCATCTCTGCGTAGTAACCAAATGCTTTAATTATAAAGATTTTTCATCCGCTGTCTTTGAGGGTTGTAGAACCGTAGAAGCTTGGTCCATGATGTATAGCCAACAACTAAATTAAATGGAGTTTAAAGAGACATTTTATAGGTGTTCAATAGGAGTCCCAGTGGGGTCTTCTATGAATTGCCTTCCCCCCTTCAACTGCCCCCTGGCACGATAATTACGTATATAGCACGGGTTTATACCAGCTAACTGAAGTAAAATCATTACATTAGGTTTGTCTCTTACCCTAAATTGTCTCTTTGAAAACCCAAAAGTATTAATTATATCCAATATATTTAAATTCTGTGCAGGCTTCAATACATTTTCACGACAATCCCAAAGCACTTGGTGATTTTGTGCAAACATCTTCAGTAATGTTTTGACGTTAGGAATTTCCTCAATTTTAAATTACACATTTATTAATTCATCCAAACTTGGCTTTGATTTGTTTTGGGGGGTGGTGGTTTTACTGGTAGTTACTGGCAGTGGCAACAATCTTGATTTCGGTGGGTAGGGGTATTTGTTTTTTTAAAAGGACCACAGCAGCAGCTGCCGGCCACTGCACCGCCCCACCCACAAGACACCGCTGCCACCGCTTCCCCCCTCCCCCCCTGCGGCCCGCCGAACGTCAGAGTGCTCAATGAATGCAAAGACAAGCTTGGCGAGCCACTATCTGCCATATTCAATAAATCAGTAGTCACGCAAAATGCCAGAGTCGTAGAAGGTTGCTAATGTGTAGCCAGTCTTTAAGAAAGGAGATAGATCTCTTGCATCAAACAATCGGCCAAATAGCATAACTTCTATTATGGGAAAGTTACTTGAATAAATATTTGCAAATACAATTCTTCTTCATCTTAAAAAAACATAAATTAATAAATGATTCACAACATGGTTTTACAATTGGCCGTTCATGTTAAACAAATTTGCTATCTTTTTATTCCAGCATAGTTGAGGCAGTTGAGAGTGGTAAGGTCTTTGATGTTGTGTTCCTTAACCCTTAAACCCCGCAATACATATATAGATGATTTCAGTAAAAAAAAAAAAAAAAAACGAAACTGCACAATACATTAATAGCTGTTTTCTTGACTAGTGCTATAATTTAAACACCCCGCGTGAGATAGGGGTAGTCATCGGCGAGCTGCATCCGACCTTAAACAAACGCCACCTTGGAAAAAAATCCCGCGTAGGCTACCATTGTGTAGAGGGCCTGAGTTACCAGGCGGACACCATGTGGAGCGCATCAAGTTCCAACGACCGACCCCACTCAACGAAGCGTTCCTCGCGACCCCTGACCGAGGACGAAATTAATAAGAATTTGTTCCCGGATGGTGATGACTCTGATATTGACGACTCGGACTTTGATCATGACTACACACAGCCCTCAGAGGTTAATACGACCGACAACGAGTGTGAACATGCTGGCACCACCAAGGCTAGGCCTAGCATCTCGCCCATGCCTCCTCGCCCTCACTTGACTCCACTTCGTGTCAGACCCCCTAGTAGTTCATGTGCTACCTTGCAGGATATTGATGTTTTGGTCAACGAGTCTGAGGAAGGTGAATCATTTTCCTGTTTTAGTGACTTAAAATCTGAAAATAGTTTCGGTGCTAGTACCAGTGGAGTGTGTGGTGTTGCCAAGCTACATATTGTTGCATCAGCAGCATCTGGCCCTCCCATGCAGCACCGCATGGCACCACATGGGGACGCTGATGAACAAAGACCCTCAACATCAAGTAATTTTCCGTCACCGTCCCTGCCCGCCCCTACTGTTCCTAGACCTGCTTCAGCTCCTGGTCAACGGTTTCCTCGCCGTGGTGCCACTATTGACTCTCGAAAGACACCAGGTGTTTTTGTGTGGAGTGATGGGACAGATTTTGTTCCACAAATTCCTTTGTTTGATAATGCAGATACTGGGATTACAGACCTATTCTTTGATAAAGGTGCAGATATGTGTGAAACGGACTACTTTACCGCATATTTCGATCAGCCGCTCATGAAATATATTGTTCAGTAAACGAACAAATATGGAGCAGATCTCATTGATGAGGAGGAGTTATCTGACTTTTCATGTTTACAGCGATGGAACGATACGACTGCGGGTGAAATGTATGTGTTTTTTGGCACTGTGTATGTTGATGAAACATTGTGTGAAACACGTACTTGACCATTATTGGAGCAAAGACCATACTGTTTCAACACAAATGTTCGGCAAATATATGTCTCGAGACCGATTTGTGATAATCCTCAGGTGTCTTCATTTTTCAAATGATGAAGACCAGAATGATGATGATAGACTTTAGAAGGTAAGGCACGTCCTGAATGAACTTATTGGAAAGTACAGGGATTTCTACCTACAAGCTCAGAAGCTTGTGATTGACGAATCCCTTGTGCTTTTCAAAGGACGTCTTGCCTTCAAGCAGTATATTCCCTCCAAACGCCACCGATTTGGAGTGAAATTCTTTGTACTGTGTGACTGTGAAACAGGAATTGTGTTACACATTGTTACGGTGCCCTCTCCTATTTCTTTTGTTTGCCTGCTTTAACCCTTAAAGTGCGCATCACGTCATATGACATGTTGGACGTTGTTCCAGTCAACTGCGCATCACGTCATATGATGTGTTGGAGTACTATGCAAGATTTAAACGGCCCGCGGATACACGGGGTTCACCACACCTTCATCAGGGCTCTTGTAAACAGACACCATTTTTTTTTAAAAGTCGTGGGCCAAACTCCCGGGTGTTATTGGCCTCAGTATTGAGTGAGCAATCAAGCCCGACGCACGCAGCATGAGCTAACAGCACTGCTGTTCAGCGTGTGACCACAGCATCGCCTAAAAATGCCAAAATATACTTGTTCATGCTATTATGTAGCGATGATATTATTACAGAAGACCCCTGACTGTGACAAAAATGACCAGGGTTCTGATAATAGCAGGATTGTGGTGATATTTAGGGCTGTGCACCATGGAGGGAGGAGTAATGCTGTGGGAGGGGGTCTGGTGACGATGTCTTCTGACTGTGTGTGGCCACCATTTATTGACTGCACTCAGCATACCAGCTTAGTGGTTCGCTATGGTGAACACAAATGTAGATACTTATATATAACGTGTGTATAGAGGGGTATAAACAGCAAGAGAAGGTTTGGAGTCGCCATTTTGGTGAGGGCAGTGGCGTCGTCTGCACGACGCCACCGTGCAGACGACGGTGTTGTTTACTGGTTACCACAATGGTCTTTGGGCACCATACCAGTTTATTTGTACAAGTATGGTGAATAAAGCAGGTAGATATTTATATATAATGTGTGTGTATATAGCGTAATAACACCACACAGTATTGTTGGAGGAGAAATATTAGTGCGTCTGGCCTTGAGGGCGGCAGCCATCAGCTGACTGTGTGAGGTCCTAAGTCTTTGTGCCTTTACTCACCATACAAGCTTAGATATACAGTTATGGTGAACAAAACATGTAAATACTTATATATAACGTCTGTATATAAGATATATAGCATAATAACACCACACAGTATTGTTGGAGGAGAAATATTAGTGCGTCTGGCCTTGAGGGCGGCAGCCATCAGCTGACTGTGTGAGGTCCTACGTCTTTGTGCCTTTACTCACCATACAAGCTTAGATGTACAGTTATGGTGAACAAAACATGTAGATACTTATATATAACGTCTGTATATAGTGAATTATAGCAAAAACATTATTGTGGGAGGAGAATGTGGGTGAGTCTGGATGACTGGAGTCAGATGACTGGAGGGAGGGCGGGAGTGGCTGGCTGGTACACGGCGGTCACTCCTCGTTACTTTTTGACTCATAATAGCTACTTAGTGGTTCGTTATAGTGAACAAAACATGCAGATACTTATATATAACCTGTGCTTATAGTGTAATAAGCGACAAAGTATTTGTTCACTGATTGATGAACATAATTGAATCAACAATATGCACACCATATTTTTGAGTACAGCAATGATTCACTCATTTTATTATATAAATATATCAAACTACACACTATTGAATAATATTACAGCAAAATAACTATGAAAAATCAATCAGAGACATTGAAATAATTAGGTAATTATCTCTTTGTGGCAACTCCAGCCTGACAGCTGGCGAGCAACAGACCGCCTGGGACGCACGCTGACTCAGCGCCTATAATTTGCCAGACTTCCCCGCCCTATAGCGGGCAATATATGCCACTTACGATTTTTTATTATTTTTCCCGTGATCAGTGAACACAAATTAGGAAGGTTAGGAAGAAAAAATAATTTTTTTTTTTTCAAAATGACATGCGCCTGTGGGGATGACAGGATATTAAACCCCGAGCATGTTAAGAGTTAAGAGTCATATCAGCTCTCCCTACTGATTCTCTGAGGTACAGGAAGTCTGTTGATATATGTGGCGACCAGACCGGCCGCCAGATAAGGGAGAAATTTACATTATAAGTTGTAGGTAAGGGGAAAGTGGCGCCCTGATATAAATGAAAGAGTATTCCCTACTGCAGATATGATGTTTTGTAAGGGACACTAGCCGATCGCGGATTGGCCGACTTAGGTCGCGGGCAACTAATCAGAGCCCGCCATGACGTCACCGAGTGCCCCGGGCGGCGCCAACGTGAGAGTTGACCTGACTGTGGAGGTGAGAGGATGCGCCTCGGTCAGCTCTCGAGGATTTGAGGCTCTACAAGCCTTATTCAGTGGATTAAACTAGCCATCCTGCCTATTTATACCCATCACTCGATCTGTAAAATCATTCCTTCTGAAGATGTATTTAATATACGAAAGTACATAAGGAAATTTCCTGTTTCATTTTCCCCCGTGGTCTGACATTGTCACATTCTTAATCACGTGTTTATTTAGTGATATACACACACACATATATATATATATATATATATATATATATATATATATATATATATATATATATATATATATATATATATATATATTTATATATATATATATATATTTATATATTTATTATATATATATATATATATATATATATATATATATATATATATATATATATATATATATATATATATATATGTCGTACCTAGTAGCCAGAACGCAATTCTCAGCCTACTATGCAAGGCCCGATTTGCCTAATAAGCCAAGTTTTCCTGAATTAATATATTTTCTCTAATTTTTTTCTTATGAAATGATAAAGCTACCCATTTCATTATGTATGAGGTCAATTTTTTTTTATTGGAGTTAAAATTAACGTAGATATATGACCGAACCTAACCAACCCTACCTAACCTAACCTAACCTATCTTTATAGGTTAGGTTAGGTTAAGTAGCTGAAAAAGTTAGGTTAGGTTAGGTTAGGTAGGTTAGGTTGTCGAAAGAACATTAATTCATGAAAACTTGGCTTATTAGGCAAATTGGGCCTTGCATATTAGGCTGAGAAGTGCGTTCTGGCTACTAGGTACGACATATATATATATATATATATATATATATATATATATGTCGTACCTAGTAGCCAGAACTCACTTCTCAGCCTACTATTCAAGGCCCGATTTGCCTAATAAGCCAAGTTTTCCTGAATTAATATATTTACTATAATTTTTTTCTTATGAAATGATAAAGCTACCCTTTTCACTATGTATGAGGTCAATTTTTTTTTATTGGAGTTAAAATTAACGTAGATATATGACCGAACCTAACCAACCCTACCTAACCTAACCTAACCTATATATATAGGTAAGGTTAGGTTAGGTAGCCAAAAAAAGCTAGGTTAGGTTAGGTTAGGTAGGTTAGGTAGACGAAAAAACATTAATTCATGAAAACTTGGCTTATTAGGCAAATCGGGCCTTGAATAGTAGGCTGAGAAGTGAGTTCTGGCTACTAGGTACGACATATATATATATATATATATATATATATATGAAATCTCTTTCAAGAGAGATTGAGCCTGCTCTTTCCTACATTTAGTTACTCATATATATACAACAAGAAGATGCTAATTTGAAGATACGTATACCAATAGCACAAAACGTTTTGACCAGGGGGTAAAACATATCTTAAACTCGCTCCACTCCACACTCCCTCCGGCTGGCTCGCCACCATCGTCAACAACCAAACTACCACTCCAAGCCAGCGCTCTTCTCGATTGGTGGATCAACGACTGTACTCGACGCCAGCGCCATCTACACCCCCATATAAATATCCACAAACGAGCTGTGGACTTCAGAATATCCTAGTGCTCTAAGAGTTGACATCTCTCTCTGGCATACTAAGCTCTCTGGCTCTGTATACTAAGGAAGGTCTCAGCCAAGGCCAATATTCTCAGCACCATTTACTATTTTTTCTTACGTATTCACTATTTTATTTTATATTGTGTTCTTGCATTTATCTCTGTTTTTTATTGCACTGTACATTGCCATGGGACTTGTCTTTCTTTTTATTTGTGTTTAAAGTACTGTATATTAAAGTTTCATTTTCATACGATTTGTTTTACGTGTTCCTCCCTCTCACTTACCACAGGAAACAAGCCAAGCAGTCAACATTTTTGTTTTTCTTTTTTTTTCTCTAAATGTGATTAGGCATTAACATCAGCCAAAGTGAGGACTGCATTATCATCTACACTTTCCCGTCACATTTTATGGGGGCCTGTCCTCGGAGCCTCACTCAGGTATTGCTTCTAGATTAACATTTCAATTTGTGGTAAGTGAATTTGGCTTTGTACACTTTGCTTTGTCACTAATTTTCATAATTTTAATTTTTTAGTGCTGTGTATTTGCTTTCCGAGTGTTGCATATTACGAGTGTTGGATGACTTTGGATTGCGTGGTGACTAATGGCCATAGTCACTCTCTTAATTGGTTGTTCATCTCTCGGTGTTATTACTCGTGTAACCACCTTATTCTCGTCCCCAGGAAATTTCTCAATTTCTGCAAATCATCATTTCGGTACCCTGGTACTTTGATTTGTCTTCGGGCCAAAGCACCTTATCTTCTGCAATCCGACCGCAGGAGGATACAGAGGGCCATAGTTCCTCTAGCATGGAGTACGCTGTTGAGTTGGGACCTCAACAGCAGTTCTCGTCACCAGTTAACACTCGCACCCCTATACGTCGGTCAGAGATGATGATATTTATTCAGGTAGGGAATTAGCTTTCTTTTTTCAGAGCACAAGGAACGCTAATTCTGTAAGTATCATATAATTAAAGTAGGAAAACCCTTGCTTCTGTCCTATAGAGACTTGGCAAGGTATCCCTACATACTTGGAATGCCCTTTTCACTTTTGAAACAGTTAAAAGTTTCATTTGTTTTAGAAACTATCGGTTTCAATTATTTAGTAGGATTTTTCTTGCCCATATTCTCTTATTGAGTACCGGGTAAAAGATTTCCTGCGATTTTGATTGACTAATCATTTACCATACTAATATTCACGTTAATTGTTAATGACTAAAATTACCACAGGATAGTTAAAAGTTGCCACGTCATCCTGTTATTGACACTTACATTATCACCAGTATATTCGTTGTACATTTATTTGCTATTTTCAACATTTTTCGGCTCCAAGCATTTCGTAACGACCCAGCAAGTGAAGTAGGGAACTTAAGTCGTGCCAAGAGGACCGAATTACAAACTCTTGCACAAGAGTATCACCTAGATGTTCCCCATGGAGCCAACAAAAATGACTTGCATAATCTTATCTTGGATTACCTCTTAGACGAAGGAATTATAGACTCTGAAGCTCACAAAAACTATTCTATTGCAGATAAAAATGCTCTGGCAACTATGAAATTGAAGCTCGAACTAGCGAAAATCGAGCGGGAACAACTGCAAGAACAAGCTGCATATGAGAAAGAATCTCTACAACGACGAGAACGCGAGGCTGCCCTAAAGAAAGAGGCTGCCCTAAGGAAAAACAGGAATGTGAGGCGGCCCTGGCGAAAGAAGCTCTGCAACGAAAGGAACGTGAGGCTGCCCTACAGCGTGAGCTGGAGAGAGAACAGCTTGAAGCAAGAAAACTTCACCTGGAGATGCAACGTGAGCACGATAAACGGCTAGCTGAGAGTGTTCTAGCATATCGTCGACAAGAACTCGCCTTGGAAACAACACACCACACTCGGCGCCAACAAGCTACCGCTAGTCTTCCCGTAAGTTTCAATGTCTCCCATGCAAGTAAGTTAAAGCCACCATTCGTTGAGACAGAGATCGATGTGTTTTTCACCACTTTTGAGACCCTAGCTAAAAAACTTAGCTGGCCTGAAGATCAATGGTCTATCCTTCTCAGAATGCATCTCACAGGTAGAGTTGCGGTTACTCTCAGTACCTTAGCGTCTGAGAATGACTACCAGACCCTGAAGCAAGCAGTTTTGGACGCCTATCTTCTCTTCACCGAAAGCTACAGACGAAAATTTTGTGACCATCTAAAGGCAAGTACCACCACCTTTCAAGAATTTGCCAATGCCAAGAAAAGATATTTTATGAAATGACTGGAAGCAGCACATGTCTCTACATTTCCAGAACTCGTCAACCTCATTCTAGTTGAGGAATTCTTTATACGTGTTCCCCCTTCCATCCTTTTATATTTAGCAGACAAAGAAGAAACCGACTAAATCAGATGTGCGAAGTCGGCTGACACCTACAGCCTCATACACCAGCTAACACCAAACCCACCTTCCAGTAAGAACTCTTCATATAGTTATGACAAAGTGAGTACCGATCAAGCGAGCTCCCAATTGTATTGTAAGTATTGCAAGCTCTATTGACATACCATAGATAAATGTGGAAAAGCTCAATACAAAGGCTATAGTGAAACTCCTAAACCCAAACCGACTCCTCCTAAGTCCGGTAAGCATGTGATGAATGTTGGTGTTCCTGTTAATGATCTTTCTCCCTTCAGCAAACACCTGTACCCTGGAACTGTCTCTGCCAACCGTACAGATTCGGAGGGACGTTCTAAAGTGAAGATCTTGAGGGACACAGCGGCTCTTCAGTCAATAATATTGAAATCGGCTGTGCCTAACATCACCTACACCTGGGAAACCGTCCTTATCACTGACCTCACTGCCACCACTCCGTATCCACTCGCCAAAGTCCACCTGGATTGTCCTTTCGTGACCGGTGAAGTCCAAGTCGCCATCAGAGAAAAGCCTTTTCCCATGTCTGGAGTGCAACTTCTCCTGGGTAATTACTTGGCCGAAGATCTACAACCTTCCAACCTGATCATCATGGACAAACCCCAGGTATGTGACTCTGTAGTGGACAACCCCATCTTAAAGTATGTTCCAGCAGGGGTTCAAGAAAGTGATGAAGTTTCTCCTCCGGTTTTAGTGACCACCCGTGCACAAGCTGCACGCCCGCAACCAGCTGACACTACTGCAACCGCTGTCCCTCAAGACCATCCGAACCTACCACCGAATCGTTCTATGTTGGAGTTCCGTAAGTTGCAGAGGGAGGATCCTTCATTAACACCATTATTCTTTCAGGCTGAGACTCAACCTGACAGTATCCCTGGGTTCTTCCTAGAGAATCAGTTGCTCTACCGCAGGTACAGACCCAGTAAGCTGACGGAGGATGACGAGTGGGCCAATGTCGACCAACTAGTTGGTCCCATCAGCCTGCGGCCCGAGATTCTACACCTGGCCCATGGAGCACTTTCTCACTACGGTTTTAATAAGACCTATCACGCCGTCAGACAAGAGTATTACTGGCCAGGTATGGTTAAAGATGTGAAAATCTCTGTACAGCAGTGTCATACATGTCAGATGGCAGGTAAACCTAACATCTTTATTCCCAGGGCTCCGTTGACTCCTATCCCAGTGCCTTCAGAACCTTTCCACAAGCTCATCATAGACTGTGTTGGTCCTTTACCCCGGACCAGTTCTGGCAATGCCTATATACTAACTATCCTGTGTCCTACCACTAGATTCCCCATAGCAGTTCCCGTAAAGAACATTATGGCTGCTACTGTGGTGAAACAACTATTGAAGATCTTCACCCAGTATGGATTTCCAAGAGAGGTTCAAAGTGACTGTGGCACCAACTTCACCAGTGATCTCTTCAAGAAGACGCTGGAAGAGTTCAACATCACTCAGGTATTGTCCAGCCCCCTATCATCCTGCTTCACAGGGTTCTCTTGAACGTAGTCACCAAACGATTAAATCACTCCTAAAGAAATTTTGCAATGAAACCATGAAAGACTGGGACAAACAACTTGACATCATCATGTGTATTTTCAAAAGTCTCCCAAATGAGTCTCTAAGAGTATCTCCTTATGAGATGCTCTATGGACATAAGTTCTGTATTCCTCTCAAAGCTTTTAAAGACTCTCTGCGTGATGCCACCTTCAGTGACCCTCTGAATGTGCCCCAGTTTCTTCAAAACTTAAAGCACATTCTCGAGATTGTGTAAATTTGCCAACACCAATTTGTTAAAAGCTCAAGGTAAAATGAAGACTCATTTTGACCAGCGCAGTAAAATTAGGAAATTTCAACCAGGAGACTTCGTTCTAGCATATTTTCCAATCCCTGGTTCTCCATTGCAAAACAAGTTTTCAGGACCATACCGCATCAAGGAGTGCAGAAACAACCACAACTACGTTCTTGAGACTCCAGATAGGCGGCGGAAGACCCAGTTGTGCCACGTCAACCTCCTGAAGCAGTATCAAGGTACTCCCCCCCCCCCCCCCTGTATTAGTCTCATTATCCACATTTCAAGGTCCATACCTCCACAGTGAGACCTTCTCTTCTTCTCCTCCCAGCACTAACAATAAGTCAGTGCCTTCCAACTCGGAAATCCTAACTAATCTTCATAAATATTTGCAGGACTATAATAGTGCTCCTCTCATCAGAATCTTCAAGGAACATCAGAAGTTGTTCAGCGATGATCCACAGGAGTGTAATGTGGTTCAGCACGACATCCAGCTACTTCCTGACACCTGGCCGATTCGTCAACCTTTCTACCGAATCAGCCCGAGCAAAAAGGAAGTTATGTGTGCTGAAGTACAGTACCTCCTGGATCATGGGCTGGCCACCCCTTGTGAGTCCCCTTGGGCCTCACCTTGCATCTTGGTGCCGAAACCGCATGGTAAAGTGAGGCTGTGTACCGACTACAGGAAATTGAATCTTGTGACTGTCAAGGATGCTTACCCATTACCTAGAATAGATGACATCCTTGACGCCATTGGTAATGCTCGGTATTTATCCCAACTAGACTTACTCAAGGGATACTACCAAGTATGTTTGACAGAGCGAGCTAAGGAAATATCTGCCTTCACCACTCCTTTTGGCCTTTACAGATATGAACGCCTTCCATTTGGACTATGTAATGCCCCAGCCACCTTCCAGCAAGCTGTCAACCGCGTCATCCATGGCTTAGATCACATCTACGCCTACCTGGATGATATCTTTGTGGCAACTAACACCTGGAACGAACATCTGCTCCAGCTGCAACGATTGTTCGCCAAACTCCTGACAGCTGGCCTCACCATCAACTTGGGCAAGTCCACCTTTGCTAAAGGTAAAGTGCCTTATCTTGGTCATGTGATAGGGAGTGGCAGCCTAGCTCCGTTAAACATACACACTCAAGCCATCCAGCATTACCCACAGCCTACCACCAGGAAGCAGCTCCTGCGCTTCCTTGGTCTTGCCTCCTACTACCATAGGTTTGTGAAGAATTTTAGTATGGTAGCAACACCATTGATCACTCTAACCAGCCCCAAGCAACGGTATCATTGGACCATTTAGCAAACCATTGCTTTTGAACAACTAAAATCTCTGCTCTGTTCTAATCCCATTCTCGCCTCGCCAGATATCACGAAGCCTTTCATCCGCCATGTCGACGCAAGTGGCACCGGCATCGGGGGCGTCCTAATGCAACAACGAGGCGAGGAGGTTCTTCCTGTTAGCTACAACAGCTACAAGTTGAAGTCGCATCAAAAGAACTACAGCACTATCGAAAAGGAACTTCTCTCCACCGTCCTGAACTTACAGCACCTCGAGTCTTACCTACAAGGTACTCAGTCTACCACCATCTACTCGGACCACAATCCCCTACGCTTCTTGCAGCAAGCCCAATTCAACAATCGACGACTTCTACGATGGGCTTTGTATCTGCAGAATTTAAACCTGGAAATCTTCTACATCAAGGGTTCTGACAACATCATAGCAGACGCCCTCTCCAGAGTCTATGAGGTAGAGGCAGCTGTTGGGAATTTCCAACACTAATACAACACTGTTGTATTATTATTAATTATTACTAAATCTACTAATCATTGTAGTAATTAAAATTAACCAAACGTAGAGTTCACATGTACTAATAATTACATCTGTACAATAAGGTTAGAATTCTTACGTCACCAGATGCCAGTATTGCGTCAGATTCCATTATAATAAACACAACTATATCCAGTGTGTCTGAGAATTGAGTTTGATTCTCTATAAAACAACGGTGTTCTGTGTGATAATTATTTACAGATAAACTGATCCCCAACTAATGCCAAATAGAGCGTTTATAGTTATAACTGTTATCTGGTAATAAATTTAACGTCACGCGTGAATGCCCTGGAGAGACTTTAATTCCTCTCCATTGCTTGTTTACCATCGTAAAACGGGTGAATAATATTATTTAACTCCTCTGAATAATAAACCCATCCTTATCCGAGCATTTCAGTAATAACCTCAGAATGTAGGTGTTTGAGGCTTTGATTCAGTTAAATTATACAGCCCATTAATTATGTAAGTGATCATATTCTCTAGTATTTTATCCATAGTTACTGGTTCATCTAGGGATTTTCTAATGATCATATTTTCTTAGTTTCCTTCTTTACTACAAAAGCGGGTGGTCCTTCATAATAGAATTTCTTTAAATTAATAATTAAATAAATAGTCAAGCCCCAAATGTCCCACATTATGGTCCTTCGAACCGGATAAACATAAATTATAATTATAAATACTAATTATTAATAAATAGTCCTTGTGTGATGTAATCTAGACTAACCATTTAATTAATTGTGTCTGCCAACAGTGTAACACATTAGTTAGTCTAAGTCACACCAATTCATTGCTACTTTCACCTCATGTATAAGGTAGCACTAGTGGGACAGTCAATTACCCACAACACTTAGGCCTACACTTCATACTGAAGTAAGAATCTTTAGGTCACCAGGAGCATCAGCTCATAACCTTTATGTTTTCACTTGTGTGTGCAAGTGCACCCTTATAAAAACAAAAAAAAAACAAAAATACAGCACAATTATATTCACCTTACTGCACCACAATAATCTTTACCAATCTTATTAGGTAGAATTTAATCTGAGATTGTGCTGAATTTGGTACAAGCCCAGACTAAATAAATTTATAGTTCTTAGGTAGGAATTATCACGACTAGACTTAAGCTAGTCAGTAGTGTATGTATTATACTATTTGTGCTGACCCTATCCAGGGTGGGATTAAACTTTGAGATAACTCTGATTGGAGTGTCTCCATAATATTTCTCTTGTACTCATTATTTTGTATGTATCTATTTTATGTATTGCTGGATGATCCCCATTACCTCTGATGGTGATATAGAAGAGCTAACCGGACGAGAACTAATGGTGAAGTTCAGACAATGCACAAAATATCTAGCTACTTGTTGTTAGGTAGGTACATTTAACCTCAAGTGAGGTAGAGTATAAATTAGCCACATTAAATTAGGCTACATTTAATGTTACTTGTCCACTAATGAACAAGTACCCAAGCTTCATTAGTAATACATATACTAATCCCATGAAGTTTGGACCCAAGCCCAACATGGCTACTCCTGAGCAATTGAGGAGAACCTATATTGGCCTTAAAGGTCATTTGACCAGATTAATTAACAAGGCTGAGGGCTTATCTAAAGGTACTCCCATTGACTCTTATCACTTAGAGACATCAGTAAGAGTAGCTGAACTGAAATTTGATCAAGTTAGATCTACCAGTCAGTCTTATATTACTCTACTGAATACCACAGAAACTGATCCTGATGAAGTAAGTCAAATTGTAGACGATATCTCCCAGTATGAAGATGAGACTCAAGATATACTTTACATGCTATCTAAACTAGCAAAACAATCTAAATCCAATACCAGTAACACAGGGTCTCAATTCAGTAACCAACTACCAGAGGTTCGTTTACCTACTTTAGACTTACCTACATTTTCAGGATTAGATACAGAAAATTGGGACAATTTTTGGACTTCATTTGAAGTTCATATACACAAGAAACAGTCTCTTGACAAGGTTTCTAAATTCTCATACCTACTTAGTCTTCTCAAAGGAGAGGCTAAAAAGGTCATACATAACCTAACTCTCGATGAGAGTAATTATGAGGAAGCTATAAAACTTTTGAAGTTGAACTATTGCAACAAAGAGTTAAGTATAGCTACCCTCTATTACCAATTGCTAGATCTGAATGCACCAAATAGTAGACCAGAGTCACTTCAAAGCTTCAGACTAGAAGTAGAGTCTCTAGTAAAGGCCTTAGGTACTAAAGTTAATATACCAGCTTCATAATGGTCAATCAAGTTACTTTTACAGAGGAAATTACCTCGAAATGTCTTAACAGAGCTCTGCTCACACTATAATACCGAGTTTCTCACTCTTGACCAAATATTCGAGGGACGGAGAATAATGGTTAACAGGTTGAAGACCCATGATAAAATTAAACCTGAGTCTAAACCAATTAATACTGACGCTTCAGTCAAACCCAAACAGACTTTGAATAAGTCTAGTAAATATAAATCCAAGACTACTCCATCCACTGGGAAAAGAAGTGGAAATGTAGGTACTTATTCGGTGTCTCCTTCTGAGATAACCAATGACTTGTCTACTAAAGAGACGAACCCCCTCCCCGCTCAGCTCGTTGTCGCCGTGTGGGGGCTTAGTGGGCGGCTGCCGGAGTGTGATGCTCCTTGGGACAGTCCTCTGTCCTTTTCTAGCCTTGTGCTCCTGCTGCCGTCCTCTCCAATTCTGCTGGGCATCTTTTCCTTTTCCTTCTGTTTCGTTTTTCTCCCCCCTCTTCTCCTATCTGCTTGCCGTTTCCTGCCGACCTTTTGCTCGTTCTGGTTCTTCCCTTGGACTTCTTCCATTTTGACGCCCGGGTGCTTGAGGAGGCATACTCTTGCACCCGTAGAACTGCAGTACCCGACGTCGAGAGCGAGGGGAACCTTTTATTCTCAATCCCCACTTCGTCACTGAACCCGATCTCGACGGACTGTCGGTTTCTTAAGGTGGCGTTTGTGGGGCGTATACTCGCGACGCACCCCTAGGAGGCCCCGACAAGATCGGCGATAGCTTCTTGTTGGGTGTCCTGCCTCTAATTGTGGCTCCATGGTGGGTGTGGGGGCACATTCGTGAGTGAATTCTTCTTTTCGTCAAGATGATAACCCCTGTTTCGGCTTCTTCTGGTTTACCTTCTCAGGCTCGTGGGGTGGGCGACCAAGCCCCCGAGTCGGTCCGTATTGGAAGACCGGGCTCTGTAGCCTCCGCTGCATTGGGCCCCGACCTTGCTCCTCCTTTGGCCTCTCTGACTCCTTCCTCTGGCTCCCCTCCCTCCTCAGTGGTTGGGTCGAGCCCCAAGCCCCCAGTGGTGACTACCTCGTCCCCTGGCGCGGCTCCTTCTCTAGTTGTAACTACTGCGCCTTTTAACCCCTCTCTCTCTGGGGGTTCTCACCGCCGTCCTCGTCACGGTCGCCCTCGCTCGATTCCTTCCAGTTCTGCTACCTATCAAGCCTTGTTTGGTCCCGCTTCGTGGGCCAAATATTTTGATCTCCTCCCTCTTGATTCTGCGCCTCCTGACGATTTCTCCCTCCATCGACATCTCATTGATTCCGTGGATGCCTCCATTACTTTCAACCCCACTCGTCTCGGTACACGTGTCGTTGCTGCTCCTTCTCAGGATGCTGCTTCCCGCTTGGCTGCCTTATCCTGCTTTGGCGAGACCCCCGTTCGGGTCTCAAAGAACGCTCAGTTGAATGCCAGTGTTGGCACTGTTTTGCTCCCGCCCCATGTTGCGACCGGTGTTCGGGACCTGCGCGACTGCCACGACGATATTCGACATATCCTCGCTGCCCAGGGCCATTCTATTCTCCAGGTGGACACGTTTACTCGTCCCCCTCGTGGTAGTCGCCGTCAACCCCTCCGGGTTGTGAAGATTACCTTTGATGGTAGGACCCTTCCACCCTCTGTCATTCTTGCTGGTGCCAGGTGCTCTGTCCAGGAGTACATTCCTTCTCCTCGGCTCTGCAACAAGTGCTGGAGGTTTGGGCATGGTGCCCTCCGCTGCTCCGGGACTGTCTCTCTCTGTCCTTTGTGTGGTGGCGAAGGTCACTCTAAGTCGGAGTGCGCTTCTCCCCAGGCTCGTTGCCTCAACTGCGGTGAGGCCCATCCTACCTTCTCCCGTGCGTGTGTCCATTACAAGCTTGAGGCAGCCGTCCTCAACTTGAAGCACCGGGAGCGTTTATCTTTTCCTGAGGCGAGGCGCCAGGTTCGCCGGCTCCCGCCTTATGCTAATATCTCTTATGCTCGCGTGTTGCGCTCTTCCTCTCCTCGTCCTTCCCGCCTTCCTCAGATTCACAACCGTTTCCAGGCCTTGGACCCTGATGCGCCCACTGCCCCCTCCTCTGTCCCTTTGGGTTCTCTCCCGAAGGATCCTCCTCCTGGTCCTCTGTCTGGGGTTCCCCTTCCTTCTACCCGGTCTGTCGTGTCTTCTGTGTCTTCTTCCTCGTCCCCCTCCGATCCTCCTTCCCATCCTCTTCCTCCATCTATCGGCTCTCCCCACCGCCTGTCGGTGCGGGCGGATGTCCATCGCTCTCCTAACGGCCGTCGTGTGTGCTCTCGTTCGGCTTCTCCTGTTGAGACACTGGAATCCGTTGCCCGGTACGTAGTTGCTGGGACACCGGTCTCTTTAAGTCAGAAGCGTAAGCCTGGCTCCTCTCCTTCCTCTTCCCCGGCGGGTAAGAAGGCTTCGCTTTCTTCCTCAGCTCCTCCTTCTGGCTCTGTTGCTCCTTCCCCTTCCGATTCAGTGCTTGCGCCCCCTGTTCCTGCTATGGAGGTTTCTTTGGCCCCTGCTTCCCTTTCGGTTGCTGCTCTTGCTGGGGTGCGCTCCCCTCTTTCTACTCCCCCTCTTCCTGCTGCTGTCCTTGACTGCTCCTCTCCGTTGTCTCCTCCTCTTCCTCCTCCTCCTCTTCCTCCTCCTCCTCCTCCTCCTCCTCCTCCTCCTCCGGACCCTGCCCGCCCACCTCTGATCTGTTCTCCCGTTTCCTTCCCTCCGTCTTTGCTCAGTTTACCCATGCCCCCTAACCCTGACTTTGCTGACCCTGATCCCGACCCTGATATTCTTTAACGTGCTCTGTTGGTCTTTCGCCTTTGTTTCTTCCTTGTTCTCTGTTTTTGTCCTTTTTCTTCTCGTCGTTGTCCATTCTTCAATGGAACGTTCGAGGTTATTACGCCAATTTCCTCGAACTCCAACTTCTGATTTCGCGGCTTTCGCCCCTTTGTGTCTGTCTCCAGGAGCCAATGCTTGGTGCTCGTCCTGGTCGTTTTCGTGGCTATTCCTTTCTCTCCCCCCCCCCCCCCAGCCATTGCTGGGGCTTCTAATTCTTCTGCTCTCTTGATTCGGGCTGATGTTCCCTTTGTTCCTTTACTTTTTCCTTCGCCTCTCCATTGTTCTGCTGCTCGTATCTTTGTGGGGAAATGGTACACAGTTTGTTCCATTTATCTCCCCCCGAGTGTCCCGCTCTCTCTTCCTGATTTGAAACACCTCCTAGACTCCTTGCCGGAGCCTGTGCTCCTGCTGGGTGACTTCAATTGTCGTCATTCTCTTTGGGGTGACGTTCTGACGAATACCCGGGGTCGCCTCCTTGAGCCGTTTCTCCTCTCTTCTTCCCTGTCTCTTCTGAATTCTGGTGAGCCCACTCATTTGGACTCTCGAACTCGCACCCTTTCTTGTCTTGATCTTTCTCTCTGCTCTTCTTCTCTTTACTTAGATTTCACGTGGCAGGTTCTTGATGACCTCCATGGAAGTGATCATTTCCCCATCCTTGTTTCCTTTTTCTCTTTTCGCCCTTCCCTCTCTTTCCCTAGGTGGCAGTTTGCTAAGGCGGACTGGACCCTATTTTCCCTCAGTGCTACTCTCTCTGACCTCTCCCTTCTGCCCCTCTCTCGCGCTCTCCTCCTTTTTCATGACACTGTCTTCGACGCTGCCCTCCGCTCTATTCCTCGCTCTTCCTCTCGGGGTCCACGGAAGTGCGTTCCCTGGTGGAATGCGGACTGTGCTCGGGCTGTCCGCTGTAAGCGTGCAGCCTGGAAGAAGCACCGCCGTAGGCAGACGACCGATTCTTTTCTTTTCTTTCGGAAAGCGAGTGCAGTGGCCCGTAGGGCCATCCGTACGGCTAAACGTGAATGTTGGGCATCTTATGTCTCAACAATTCCGTCCGAAACCCCTCTGGCCCAGATCTGGAAGCGTATCCGCAAGATAGCGGGTAAGTTCGTTCCCGATGTTTCACCAGTCCTTCACCTCCATGATACTCTTGTGGCGGACCCGTTGCAGGTCGCTTCCGAACTGGGTTCCCACTTTTCTTCTGTTAGCTCTGGTCTTCATCTTCCCCAATCTTTCCTTCTTCGTAAACCTGTCCTTGAGTCTCGTCCTTTAGATTTCTGCACTCATCTTCAGCTTCCCTATAATGATCCCTTCTCTCTCTCTGAACTTCGTTCTGCCCTGACCCTCTGCGGTTCTACGGCGGCGGGCTCCGATGGTATTCATTATGAGATGCTTCGCCATCTCCCTCCGAGCACGTCTCAGTATTTACTGACTCTGTATAATCGGATCTGGGAGTCGTCGTCAATCCCTGAGGACTGGCTCGAAGCCGTTGTCCTCCCTGTTCGCAAACCGGGGTCTCTGGGTACTTCCCCTAAGGACTTTCGCCCTATTGCTCTCACAAGTTGTGTCTGCAAACTCTTTGAACGTATGGTTAACGTTCGTCTGATGTGGTTCCTGGAACACCATCACCTCCTCTCCCCTTCTCAATTTGGTTTCCGCAAGTGCCGCAGCACGACAGATGTCCTGGTGAACTTGGAGGTCTATATTCGTACTGCTTTTGCTGCGAAGACCTCCGTTGTTGCCGTCCTTTTTGACCTAGAAAAGGCTTACGACACCACTTGGCGTTATCATATCCTATCTCAACTTCATTCTTTTGGCCTTCGTGGTCATCTCCCTCTCTTTCTCCGCAGCTTCCTCTCTCGTCGTTCCTTTCGGGTGCGCCTTGGAACCGCTCTCTCTCCCTCTTTTCAGCAATACGAAGGTGTGCCCCAAGGTAGTGTTCTGAGCACTACTCTTTTTCTGGTTGCCCTCAATGGTCTTCTTTCCTCTCTTCCTTCTGGTGTCTTCTCCGCTCTCTATGTCGATGATCTTACCCTTTGTTGTCAGGGTGATGATTCGCCTCTCCTTCAACGCCGGCTTCAACTTGCAATTGATGCCGTGTCGTCTTGGGCCACAGGTCATGGCTTCAAGTTCTCTACTTCTAAGACTTGTGCCATGACTTTTACGCGGAAACGGGTTGTTCTTCGTCCCTCTTTGTCACTTTATGGTCATCCCCTTGAATACAAAGATTCCGCGAAGCTTTTGGGGTTATTCCTTGACACTCGTTTGTCTTGGTCTCCCCATATCTCTTACCTCCGTGTTGAGTGCTCTAAGGCCCTTACCCTCCTTCGGGTCTTGTCCCATACTTCTTGGGGGGCAGATAGGCGCACTCTCCTTGCTTTACATTCCTCTCTCGTCCTGTCTAAGCTCGATTATGGTTGCCCTGCTTACTCGTCTGCTTCTCCTTCTACTCTTCGCCGTCTTGATGCTTTGCACCATACTGGGTTGCGCCTCAGTTCTGGTGCCTTTCGTTCGACTCCCATCCTTAGCTTGTATGTTGACACTGGCTTCCTGTCTCTCCAGGACCGCCGTGATCGCTACTGTCTTCGCTATCTTGCGCGGTCCTTGCAACATCCTTCCTCTCGCCTCTGTCGTGCTTTAACTTTTACCCCTCCTGCGGTTCCTGTTCCTCTTCACCACCTCCCTCTTTCTGTCCGGTTATCTCGCCTACAGGATTCTCTTTCCGTTCGTATTTCTGGTGTTTCTCCTCGTGTTGTTCCTTCTTTGCCCCCGTGGAGGGTCCCTCTTCCGCGGTGGGTCCCTCTTCCGCGGTTTTGTACATCCTTGACCCGTATCACTAAAGCTTTTACCCCTCCTACGGTTCTAAAACGCCTTTTCCTCGAGCACTTTTCTTCTCACTCCCGCTCCGTTTCTGTCTTCACCGATGGGTCTAAGTCAGCGGACGGTGTTGGCTACTCTGTTGTTTTTCCTGATCGCACTTATATGTGTCGCTTGCCTCCAGAGACTAGCATCTTTACAGCGGGACTTTATGCTATTCTCTATGCTCTTCGTCTCCTGCTTTCTCGTTGTCAGTCTTCCTTTGTGGTTGTTATTGACTCTCGTAGTGCCCTCATGGCTCTCGGGTCCTTTAATCCGGTTCATCCAGTAGTTGTCGAGATCCAGCATTGGCTGTTTCTCGTTCACAGTAAATTTAAGTCGGTTGAGTTTTGTTGGGTTCCCAGCCATATTGGTGTGTCTTTAAAAGAGCGTGCGGATGCTGCTGCCAAGGAAGCTGTCCGCTCTTGTCCCATCTCTCGCAAAGGCATTCCGTATTCCGACTTTTACCCGGTTATCCATTCCTCAGTCCTTACCCGTTGGCAGGCTTCTTGGTTGTCTGTTACTGGTAACAAGCTACGTACTCTTAAATGTTGTGTTTCCTCGTGGCCGTCCTCCTTCCACCGTAACCGGCGGTGGGAAACAGCTCTGGCGAGGTTGCGTATTGGCCATACTCGCTTAACCCATGGTCACTTGATGGAGCGCCGCCCTGCTCCTTATTGTCCTAGTTGCATTGTCCCTCTTACGGTCGTGCATGTCCTTCTTGAATGTCCAGACTTCCAGGACGAGCGTGTGTCTTGCTTTCCGACCGCCCCTCGCGGTCACCTGTCCCTGGATAGAATTCTTGGTGACTCGGATACTTTTGATATCGTTCGCCTTATGCGTTTTTGTTCTCGTATTGGCATCCTTGGTGATATTTAGCGCCCTCTGATTATTTTGCGTATTTGATGGTGCTACATAGCCTTCCCGGTTTGGTGCCTTCTTTTGATAATTACTTACTTACTTAGAAGTGACTTCAGATATGAGTGCTGAAGCCTTCCTCCAGGCCTTCCGCAGATTTGCTGCTCGCAGATCTTGTCCCAAACTGATGATATCGGACAATGGTTCCAATTTTGTGGCAGGAGAAGCCTGTCTGCGAGAAGTCTGGAATCACCCAGAAGTACAGTCAGTCCTGCAGAGACGACAATGTCACTGGAAATTTATAGCACCAAGAGCCCCTTGGCAAGGTGGGTTCTATGAGCGAATGATAGGCACAGTCAAGAAGTGTTTAAGAAAAACCTTACACAGACAAAAGGTCAGTTACTCCGAACTCCAAACCATTGTTGTGGAAATCGAGGCGCGAGTCAATAACCGCCTATTAACATACCTGTCTGATGATTTCTCCCAGAGAGAGCCTCTGAGTCCCTCACACTTGATACATGGAGATCTACTGGGCCCTCTCATCCCTTTAGCCGAAGAGGACCCCGTAGACCCGTCACATGTAACCAGAGGTGACTTGGTGGAAAGCTACCAGCATCTCTCAAGGGTTATTAACAGGTGGAATGAGGTGTGGACTCGAGAGTACCTCACTGCTCTACGAGAGTACCACTACGGAGCTTCGAGTCCTTACAATAAAGTACAGCTTAAACCAGGGGACCTAGTACTAGTCGACAGTGATGGACCAAGGTCAGAGTGGCCCATAGGCAAAATTGTTGCCATTCATCCAGATCATCAAGGTGTCCTGAGGGTAGTGAAAGTTTTATGCCGAGACAACACTACTCTAAAAACTTTAGAGAAGCTGGTTCCTCTCGAATTGGCTGAACGAGAGTATCAACCAGAACTAGCTTCCCCAGTAGTTTCCGAGGACAGTGATTCTGATCCTCCGAGCAACCGCCCAACTAGAGCTGCTGCTCAACAATGTAAGCGGAAACTGCAAGCCTATTACAGCTCTGACCAAGAGTAAATCCCTTTACATCCAATTTAGATAACCATGATGATACTGTGGTGAGGTGTCAAGTAACAAACCATTACAAGTCACTATGACCCAGGACATTCTCATCTCCGTGGATTCTGTTGTTTGAATTGTGTGATTTAAATCTTTAATTGTTGTATAGGCTATAAATAACATTATTTATCTAGAGTACCTGAGAGTTTGCAGACGTTGAGATTTGTAACATACACATTACATGTCATAGTGACACCAGTCTCAGAGTTTATTGTAAGCTTTCTTAATTATCAACTTTAGGTAATTCTTAATAACATGTTCCATTTAACATGAAATCAGCAAGACTTAAGTTTCTTGTATGTCCTTGACAAATACGGGACATTCGTTATGTGTGTACTAACATACTAACATACTAACATACTAATATTAATATTAACTTCGGGATGGGTGTGTCAGTACTTCACATTACGCTGCGACCCTAAAATTCTCCCCCCGGAGTTATGTTGGAAATTTCCAACACTAATACAACACTGTTGTATTATTATTAATTATTACTAAATCTACTAATCATTGTAGTAATTAAAATTAACCAAACGTAGAGATCACATGTACTAATAATTACATCTGTACAATAAGGTTAGAATTCTTACGTCACCAGACGCCAGTATTGCGTCAGATTCCATTATAATAAACACAACTATATCCAGTGTGTCTGAGAATTGAGTTTGATTCTCTATAAAACAACGGTGTTCTGTGTGATAATTATTTACAGATAAACTGATCCCCAACTAATGCCAAATAGAGCGTTTATAGTTATAACTGTTATCTGGTAATAAATTTAACGTCACGCGTGAATGCCCTGGAGAGACTTTAATTCCTCTCCATTGCTTGTTTACCATCGTAAAACGGGCGAATAATATTATTTAACTCCTCTGAATAATAAACCCGTCCTTATCCGAGCATTTCAATCACAACTGCGAGAGATGATATTATTCGTAGTTAATAATTTGTGTAGCAAATGCGGGACGCGGAGCGGGGAGAGAGAGACGCCATTACCCAAGCCACCAGGGTGGACGCCACCAAGAGCGCAAGACGAATGTTGCCACTGTGAGGTGTGAAGAACCTTTGCAGACAACAAATTAGCTGGTGTCAGTGTCACTTTATACGTCGTGTTGAATTGTCAAGAGATTTAATTTGACATTCAGCCAGGAACCTGTTAATTTTGTTCCGTGTAGCACAACGTGACCGGCCAGAGAAGCGCGTCAACATCTAGGCTAGGCTCGACACCACGTGTTCGTTACAACGACGCCTGAACCTAGGACGCGAACTTCGGCAAGCCTTAACTTACACAGTGCCCTATTAGCTAAGTACCTTTATTCCCATTTGATGCATCATTTTGGAGGGGGTTATAGCTGGGTAGCTTGTCGTCACGCAGAGCGACTATAAAAAACCACAGGTTATTATCTGTCTCCATTCTCTAATTTAATTTTCTTGAACATAGATGTCTAGCAGCTTAATATGTTGCTACTGAATATAATTTGATTTGCAGCGTGTGTGAAGAATTCCCCGAGCTGTCATTTCCCGTGTTAATCATCTCCCAGTGTTCCATGATGAGTTCAGGAGATTCCGAGGATGAGTCATAACCGATGTCTTGGAAAACGTCTTCAAGCTAAGACCCTTTCCGTATTCCTTAAATTACATTATCTGTAGTATTATTCATGCGGAGCACTGTTTTTGGATTGACATGTGTTTATTATAATTATTAATTTCTCATGTTCATAATCTATGTTCTTATTGGTGACAAATACAATGATTCTATAATTGGTCATAGGATTAGATTATTGCATAATGAACTGGTGCACGAACCACACTAGTTCCTGGACATATATGAAGTTCCAGTAATAACCCCCCAATGTAGGTGTTTGAGGCTTTGATTCAGTTAAATTATACAGCCCATTAATTATATAAGTGATCATATTCTCTAGTATTTTATCCATAGTTACTGGTTCATCTAGGGATTTTCTAATGATCATATTTTCTTAGTTTCCCTCTTTACTACAAAAGCGGGTGGTCCTTCGTAATAGAATTTCTTTAAATTAATAAATAAATAAATAGAGTCAAGCCCCAAATGTCCCACAGCAGCTACACCTACCACTCTACCATCTGAAGGAGTAACTTAACCCGTAGGAGCAGGCTTCGGGGGAGAGTTGTGACGGTAATCTCTTTCAAGAGAGATTGAGCCTGCTCTTCCCTATATAAAGTTACTCATATATATACAACAAGAAGATGCTAACTTAAAGATACGTATACCAGTAGCACAAAACGTTTTGACCAGGGGGTAAAACGTACCCTAAACTCGCTCCACTCCACACTCCCTCCGGCCGGCTCGCCACCGTCGTCAACAACCAAACTACCACTCCAAGCCAGCGCTCTTCCCGATTGGTGGATCAACGACTGTACTCGACGCCAGCGCCATCTACACCCCCATATAAATATCCACACACGAGCAGTGGACTTCAGAATATCCTAGTGCTCTAAGAGTTGACATCTCTCTCTGGCATACTAAGCTCTCTGGCTCTGTATACTAAGGAAGGTCTCGGCCAAGGCCAATATTCTCAGCACCATTTACTATTTTTTCTTACGTATTCACTATTTTATTTTATATTGTGTTCCTGCATTTATCTCTGTTTTTTGATTGCACTGTACATTGCCATGGGACTTGTCTTTCTATTTATTTGTGTTTAAAGTAAATTAAAGTTTCATTTTTTATGCGATTTGTTTTAAGAGTTCCTCCCTCTCACTTACCACAGGAAACAAGCCAAGCAGTCAACATTTTTGTGTTTCTTTTCTTTTTCTCTAAATGTGATTAGGCATTAACATCAGCCAAAGTGAGGACTGCATTATCATCTACACTTTCCCGTCACAATATAAATATATATATATATATATATATATATATATATATATATATATATATATATATATATATATATATATATATATATATATATATATATATAACTGAAAACTCACACCCCAGAAGTGACTCGAACCCATACTCCCACAACTGGTATGTACAGGGACGCCTTAATCCGCTTGACCATCACGACCGGACAAAAGGAAGTGATAGCCGAGGCTATATGAACCACTTCCCCGCCGGCACTCGGATGGTAATCTTGGGCATAGCATTTTATCAAATCACCTCATTCTTTGGGGCACACGTGAGGAACACAAATGCAAACAAGCCTGAATGGTCCCCAGGACTATATACAACTGAAAACTCACACCCCAGAAGTGACTCGAACCCATACTCCCACAACTGGTATGTACAGGGACGCCTTAATCCGCTTGACCATCACGACCGGACAAAAGGAAGTGATAGCCGAGGCTATATGAACCACTTCCCCGCCGGCACTCGGATGGTAATCTTGGGCATAGCATTTTATCAAATCACCTCATTCTTTGGGGCACACGTGAGGAACACAAATGCAAACAAGCCTGAATGGTCCCCAGGACTATATACAACTGAAAACTCACACCCCAGAAGTGACTCGAACCCATACTCCCACAACTGGTATGTACAGGGACGCCTTAATCCGCTTGACCATCACGACCGGACAAAAGGAAGTGATAGCCGAGGCTATATGAACCACTTCCCCGCCGGCACTCGGATGGTAATCTTGGGCATAGCATTTTATCAAATCACCTCATTCTTTGGGGCACACGTGAGGAACACAAATGCAAACAAGCCTGAATGGTCCCCAGGACTATATACAACTGAAAACTCACACCCCAGAAGTGACTCGAACCCATACTCCCACAACTGGTATGTACAGGGACGCCTTAATCCGCTTGACCATCACGACCGGACAAAAGGAAGTGATAGCCGAGGCTATATGAACCACTTCCCCGCCGGCACTCGGATGGTAATCTTGGGCATAGCATTTTATCAAATCACCTCATTCTTTGGGGCACACGTGAGGAACACAAATGCAAACAAGCCTGAATGGTCCCCAGGACTATATACAACTGAAAACTCACACCCCAGAAGTGACTCGAACCCATACTCCCACAACTGGTATGTACAGGGACGCCTTAATCCGCTTGACCATCACGACCGGACAAAAGGAAGTGATAGCCGAGGCTATATGAACCACTTCCCCGCCGGCACTCGGATGGTAATCTTGGGCATAGCATTTTATCAAATCACCTCATTCTTTGGGGCACACGTGAGGAACACAAATGCAAACAAGCCTGAATGGTCCCCAGGACTATATACAACTGAAAACTCACACCCCAGAAGTGACTCGAACCCATACTCCCACAACTGGTATGTACAGGGACGCCTTAATCCGCTTGACCATCACGACCGGACAAAAGGAAGTGATAGCCGAGGCTATATGAACCACTTCCCCGCCGGCACTCGGATGGTAATCTTGGGCATAGCATTTTATCAAATCACCTCATTCTTTGGGGCACACGTGAGGAACACAAATGCAAACAAGCCTGAATGGTCCCCAGGACTATATACAACTGAAAACTCACACCCCAGAAGTGACTCGAACCCATACTCCCACAACTGGTATGTACAGGGACGCCTTAATCCGCTTGACCATCACGACCGGACAAAAGGAAGTGATAGCCGAGGCTATATGAACCACTTCCCCGCCGGCACTCGGATGGTAATCTTGGGCATAGCATTTTATCAAATCACCTCATTCTTTGGGGCACACGTGAGGAACACAAATGCAAACAAGCCTGAATGGTCCCCAGGACTATATACAACTGAAAACTCACACCCCAGAAGTGACTCGAAGTGTCCGGTCGTGATGGTCAAGCGGATTAAGGCGTCCCTGTACATACCAGTTGTGGGAGTATGGGTTCGAGTCACTTCTGGGGTGTGAGTTTTCAGTTGTATATAGTCCTGGGGACCATTCAGGCTTGTTTGCATTTGTGTTCCTCACGTGTGCCCCAAAGAATGAGGTGATTTGATAAAATGCTATGCCCAAGATTACCATCCGAGTGCCGGCGGGGAAGTGGTTCATATAGCCTCGGCTATCACTTCCTTTTGTCCGGTCGTGATGGTCAAGCGGATTAAGGCGTCCCTGTACATACCAGTTGTGGGAGTATGGGTTCGAGTCACTTCTGGGGTGTGAGTTTTCAGTTGTATATAGTCCTGGGGACCATTCAGGCTTGTTTGCATTTGTGTTCCTCACGTGTGCCCCAAAGAATGAGGTGATTTGATAAAATGCTATGCCCAAGATTACCATCCGAGTGCCGGCGGGGAAGTGGTTCATATAGCCTCGGCTATCACTTCCTTTTGTCCGGTCGTGATGGTCAAGCGGATTAAGGCGTCCCTGTACATACCAGTTGTGGGAGTATGGGTTCGAGTCACTTCTGGGGTGTGAGTTTTCAGTTGTATATAGTCCTGGGGACCATTCAGGCTTGTTTGCATTTGTGTTCCTCACGTGTGCCCCAAAGAATGAGGTGATTTGATAAAATGCTATGCCCAAGATTACCATCCGAGTGCCGGCGGGGAAGTGGTTCATATAGCCTCGGCTATCACTTCCTTTTGTCCGGTCGTGATGGTCAAGCGGATTAAGGCGTCCCTGTACATACCAGTTGTGGGAGTATGGGTTCGAGTCACTTCTGGGGTGTGAGTTTTCAGTTGTATATAGTCCTGGGGACCATTCAGGCTTGTTTGCATATATATATATATATATATATATATATATATATATATTTGAACTTGAAACCGGCCATATACTGCAGGTATGTTGACGACATTTTTACACAGGTACCTGATGTCAGACATCTGCAGGAGCTGAAGGAGGCATTTGAGCAGAATTCTGTGTGGCGTTTCACTTACGAGATGGAGAAGAATGGGAAGCTGCCCTTTCTAGATGTAACAGTCATGGAAAGAAGCGGAGTTTTCCACACTGCAGTCTACACTAAGGAAACAAACATAGGAATGTGCCTGAATGCCAACAGTGACTGCCCAGACAGGTACAACTTCTTTTCCACAGCCCATAAAACGGAGGAAAGGGTCCTGAAAGATATTGTCAATTGAAACGTTATCCCTACAGACAAAAATCAGAAGATACAACTGACAATTTACTATAAAACCAAAAAAACGGCGAGCCTACTCATGAGAAACTCTCCCGACACAAAGCAGAATGTTTTAAGAGACCAACGTCGTCTATGCCTTCAAATGCCCTCTTGGGGATTGTAAGCCTCAAAAAACTCGGTATATAGGCAAGACAACATCTCTTTCCAGGCGTTTAACGATGCATAAGCAACAGGGCTCCATTAAGGAACATATAACCTCTTCCCACAACCAAACCATCACCAGAGAAATCTTAGCAAACAACACAGAAATCATCGATAGATACAGCGATAGCAGGCGGCTCGACGTCTGCGAGGCACTACACATCAAGAAGTCAACACCAGCAATCAACAGCCAATTAATGCACAACTATATTCTACCCACTTCAAGACTCCGCTCCAATATAGAAGCATCAAGAAATATGGGCCAATAAAAATAGGCCTTCTGCAGTTACCTACTTTTAATACCTGTTTCATTGTTTCGTGTTCTGTCTTGTGTTAAAAGTTTATTTTCACCCCATCCAAAACTATTGTAACATGTCACTTCACCCAAATGTAGGTATAAAAACTCGAAAGATGTTTAAGCTCTATTCAGTTAAAGTTGTGTGTGTTTGTGTAAACTTAAGTCTTTGAAAAGTAATAAGCTTTACGAAACGCGCTCAAGTGTCGCGTCAGACTAGAAATAAAAATGAATTTTGGAGAATTGATCTTTGAATTACCATCATCAGTGAAAAGAAACGTAAGAAAGATCGAGAAAATTCGTGTTAGAATTATTAATCTTACTTTTTTCGGTCATATTTAATAATATATGTCTACAGGAAAGACTGCTACTAAAATATACTAATATATATATATATATATAATATATATATATATATATATATATATATATATATATATATATATATATAATATATATATATATATATATATATTATATATGTATGTATATTAGTATATTTTGGTAGCAGTCTTTCCTGTAGACATATATTATTATATATATATTATATATAATATATATACATATATATTATATATATATATATATATATATATATATATATATATATATATATATATATATATATATATATATATATATATATATATATATATATATATATATACAAATAATAATAATATATGTCTACAGGAAAGACTAACATATATAATTATATATTAGTATATATATATAATATAATAATATTAATATATATATATATATATATATATATATATATATATATATATATATATATATATATATATATATATATATAATAATATATGTCTACAGGAAAGACTGCTACCAAAATACACTTATATACTAATATATATATATATATATATATATATATATATATATATATATATATATATATATATATATATATATATATATATATATATTAGTATATATATATTAGTATATTTTGGTAGCAGTCTTTCCTGTAGACATATATTATTAAATATGACCGAAAAAGTAAGATTAATAATTGTAACACGAATTTTATCGATCTTTCTTGCGTTTCTTTTCACTGTTGATGGTAATTCAAAGATCAATTCTCCAAAATTCATTTTTATTTCTAGTCTGACGCGACACTTGAACGGGTTTCGTAATAACTTATTACATTTTCAAAGATTTTAGTTTACACACACACAACTATAACCTGCAAACACTAAACAGAGTTCTTACTATGCTATGATTTAAACAGCTTTCATTTTATTTTATACCCGCATTTTTGGTGAGGTGATATGTTACAACAGTTTTGGATGAGGTGAACAAAACTTTCAACACAGGATAGAACACGAAACAATAGATATTAATTGGGTAAATTGAAAGTAAGAATGGAAGTAACTGCAGAGGGCCTATTGGCCCATATTTCTTGATGCTTCTATATTGGAGCGGAGTCTTAAAGTGGGTAGAATATAGTTGTGCATTAATTGCCTGTTGATTGCTGGTGTTGACTTCTTGATGTGCAGTGCCTCGTAGATGTCAAGCCGCCTGCTATCGCTGTCTCTATCGATGATTTCTGTGTTGTTTGCTAAGATTTCTCTGGTGATGGTCTGGTTGTGGGAAGAGATTATATATTCCTAAATGGAGCTTAACTAACAATGTGGACTTAGTTAATAAGCTCTCCACTGAATTTAAATTTTGATTTTAAACTAATAAGTTTCGATGTGACCTCTTTATTCACTAAAGTACCTGTTGATGATTTGTTAGAATTTTTACGTGAGGAACTGCCTAAATATAATTTAAGCTTGCAGACCAATAAAGTATTGAAACTTATCAAATTGTGTATAAAAGACAATTATTTTAGTTTTAATGGAAAAATTTTCAAACAAACATTGGAAATGGCGATGGGCAATCCCCTTTCCCCAGTTTTATGCAATTTGTATATGGAATTCTTCGAAACAAAAATCTTATCCAGGATTATCCCTGCTAATGTACTTTGGTTTTGGTATGTTGATGATATTTTGTGTTTATGGCCGAGTGACCAAGACCAAATAATTTTTCTTAATGAACTTAATTCTTTGGTACCTTCAATAAAATTCACTTGTGACAATGAGGAGAATGGTACTCTTCCGTTTTTGGACATTATGATTCATAGAGTAGCTAGAAAGTTCAAATTTAATGTGTATAGGAAACCTACCAACGTGGGTTCGTATGTTCATTTTTATTCGAATCATCATAGTAAAGTTAAACAGGCAGTATTTTCAGGAATGTTTCTACGAGCTTTGAAGGTATGCAGCCCTGAGTTTTTTGATGATGAGATTGCTAACATATGTGAAATTGGGAAGAGTTTACAATATCCTAAGATGTTTTTGGATTGCTCGTTCGGACAAGCTAAGCATATGTTTTATAAACATATCCCCAAAGTGAAACCAGAAATTAGTAATTCATTGGTGGTACCTTATGCGAGTGGGCTTGAAAAACTGTCTCCGGTTTTTAAGAAACTTAATATCAATATGGTGTTCACTAATAGTACGATCAAGTTCAATTTAATAAAAAACTCCCGTGGTACAGCAGGTTGTGTGTATTCGATTCCCTGCAATGATTGTGATTTTGTGTATGTTGGACAAACAGGAAAGTCCTTACAATTGCGGTTGTCACAACATGCTTATATTATTAGAACTGCCTAAGTGTCAAGTGCTTTGTATCTGCACACGAGTTTATGTGATCACACTATTAACTGGAACGGGGCGAAAAGCATTACAAATTGTGCTGGTTTAGTGGAATGGAATTTGATTGAGTCTGCTCCAATCAGTCAGTGTCCAAATGTTCTTAATGTTAGTACTGGTATGTACAAACTTGATCCATTTTTAAGTTATAATATTGCACAACAGTTTAAGAAAAAACTCTGATAAGGAAGGTTACAATATCTCATTATATGAATTTTATATTCATATATCGTGTTTCATGAGGTTTTTCTTTAATCTTTCATCCTTATTCTCCTTTTTGACCATTCTAAGCTTTCCTGTTTATGGTTAATTCATTCCCTAGAGATGGGTTGGTCAGGTCCAGGTGTTGGCCTGTACCCTTCCTCTCTCTTCTCTAGTCAATTTGGTGTTGACAACGGCTTTAATCCGGCCGAAACGTTCACTTCCTTTCACATTTCTTTGTGGATTATCCGCATATATATATATATATATATATATATATATATATATATATATATATATATATATATATATATATATATATATATATATATATATATATATATATATATATATTGGTAGCAGTCTTTCCTGTAGACATATATGACCGAAAAAGTAAGATTAATAATTCTAACACGAATTTTCTCGATCTTTCTTATGTTTCTTTTCACTGTTGATAGTAATTGAAAAATCAATTCTCCAAAATTCATTTTTATTTCTAGTCTGACGCGACACTTGAGCGCGCTTCGTAAAACTTATTACATTTTCAGAGACTTTAGTTTACACACACACAACTATAACTGAATAAAGCTTAAACATCTTTGATTTTTTATACCTGCATTTGGGTGAGGTGATATGTTACATCAGTTTTGGATGAGGTGAAAACAAACTTTCAACACAAGCCACAACACGAAACAATGAGTATTGAAGGTAAGAATGGAAGTAATTGCAGAGGGCCTATTGGCCCATATTTCTTGATGCTTCTATATTGGAGCGAAGTCTTGAAGTGGGTAGAATAAAGTTGTGCATTAATTGGCTGCTGATTGCTGGTGTTGACTTCTTGATGTGTAGTGCCTCGCAGATGTCAAGCCGCCTGCTATCGCTGTATCTATCGATGATTTCTGTGTTGTTTGCTAAGATTTCTTTGGTGATGGTTTAGTTGTGGGAAGAGATTATATGTTCCTTAATGGAGCCCTGTTGCTTATGCATCGTTAAACGCCTGGAAAGAGATGTTGTTGTCTTGCCTATATACTGAGTTTTTTGAGGCTTACAGTCCCCAAGAGGGCATTTGAAGGCATAGACGACGTTGGTCTCTTTTAAAGCGTTCTGCTTTGTGTCTGGAGAGTTTCTCATGAGTAGGCTGGCCGTTTTCTTGGTTTTACAGTAAATCGTCAGTTGTATCTTGTGATTTTTGTCTGTAGGGATAACGTTGCTATTAACAATATCTTTCAGGACCTTTTCCTCCGTTTTATGAGCTGTGGAAAAGAAGTTCCTGTAAAATAGTCTAATAGGTGGTATAGGTGTTGTGTTAGTTGTCTCTTCAGAGGTTGCATGGCGTTTCACTTTCCTTCTTATGATGTCTTCAACAAAACCATTGGAGAAGCCGTTGTTGACTAGGACCTGCCTTACCCTACAGAGTTCTTCGTCGACTTGCTTCCATTCTGAGCTGTGGCTGAGAGCACGGTCGACATAAGCGTTAACAACACTCCTCTTGTACCTGTCTGGGCAGTCGCTGTTGGCATTTAGGCACATTCCTATGTTTGTTTCCTTAGTGTAGACTGCAGTGTTGAAACCTCCGCTCCTTTCCATGACTGTTACATCTAGAAAGGGCAGCTTCCCATCCTTCTCCATCTCGTAAGTGAAACGCAACACAGAATTCTGCTCAAATTCCTCCTTCAGCTCCTGCAGATGTCTGACATCAGGTACCTGTGTAAAAATGTCGTCAACATACTTGAACTTGAAACCGGCCATATACTGCAGGTATGATATATATATATATATATATATATATATATATATATATATATATATATATATATATGACTGAAAACTCACACCCCAGAAGTGACTCGAACCCATACTCCCAGGAGCAACGCAACTGGTAACTACAGGGCGCCTTAATCCGCTTGACCATCACGGCCGGACAAAAGGAAGTGATAGCCGAAGCTATTTGAGCCACTTCCCCGCCGGCAACTCGGATGGTAATCTTGGGCATAACATTTCACCAAATCACCTCATTCTTTGGGGCACACGTGAGGAACACAAATGCGAACAAGCCTCAATGGTCCCCAGGACTATATGCAACTGAAAACTCACACCCCAGAAGTGACTCGAACCCATACTCCCAGGAGCAACGCAACTGGTAACTACAGGGCGCCTTAATCCGCTTGACCATCACGGCCGGACAAAAGGAAGTGATAGCCGAAGCTATTTGAGCCACTTCCCCGCCGGCAACTCGGATGGTAATCTTGGGCATAGCATTTCACCAAATCACCTCATTCTTTGGGGCACATGTGAGGAACACAAGTGCAAACAAGCCTGAATGGTCCCCAGGACTATATGCGACTGAAAACTCACACCCCAGAAGTGACTCGAATCCATACTCCCGGGAGCAACGCAACTGGTAACTACAGGGCGCCTTAATCCGCTTGACCATCACGGCCGGACAAAAGGAAGTGATAGCCGAAGCTATTTAAGCCACTTCCCCGCTGGCAACTCGGATGGTAATCTTGGGCATAGCATTTCACCAAATCACCTCATTCTTTGGGGCACACGTGAGGAACACAAATGCGAACAAGCCTGAATGGTCCCCAGGACTATATGCGACTGAAAACTCACACCCCAGAAGTGACTCGAACCCATACTCCCAGGAGCAACGCAACTGGTAACTGCAGGGCGCCTTAATCCGCTTGACCATCACGGCCGGACAAAAGGAAGTGATAGCCGAAGCTATTTGAGCCAATTCCCCGCCGGCAACTCGGATGGTAATCTTGGGCATAGCATTTCACCAAATCACCTCATTCTTTGGGGCACACGTGAGGAACACATATGCGAACAAGCCTGAATGGTCCCCAGGACTATATGCGACTGAAAACTCACACCCCAGAAGTGACTCGAACCCATACTCCCGGGAGCAACGCAACTGGTAACTACAGGGCTCCTTAATCCGCTTGACCATCACGGCCGGACAAAAGGAAGTGATAGCCGAAGCTATTTAAGCCACTTCCCCGCTGGCAACTCGGATGGTAATCTTGGGCATAGCATTTCACCAAATCACCTCATTCTTTGGGGCACACGTGAGGAACACAAATGCGAACAAGCCTGAATGGTCCCCAGGACTATATGCGACTGAAAACTCACACCCCAGAAGTGACTCGAACCCATACTCCCAGGAGCAACGCAACTGGTAACTACAGGGCGCCTTAATCCGCTTGACCATCACGGCCGGACAAAAGGAAGTGATAGCCGAAGCTATTTGAGCCACTTCCCCGCCGGCAACTCGGATGGTAATCTTGGGCATAACATTTCACCAAATCACCTCATTCTTTGGGGCACACGTGAGGAACACAAATGCGAACAAGCCTGAATGGTCCCCAGGACTATATGCAACTGAAAACTCACACCCCAGAAGTGACTCGAACCCATACTCCCAGGAGCAACGCAACTGGTAACTACAGGGCTCCTTAATCCGCTTGACCATCACGGCCGGACAAAAGGAAGTGATAGCCGAAGCTATTTGAGCCAATTCCCCGCCGGCAACTCGGATGGTAATCTTGGGCATAGCATTTCACCAAATCACCTCATTCTTTGGGGCACACGTGAGGAACACATATGCGAACAAGCCTGAATGGTCCCCAGGACTATATGCGACTGAAAACTCACACCCCAGAAGTGACTCGAACCCATACTCCTGGGAGCAACGCAACTGGTAACTACAGGGCTCCTTAATCCGCTTGACCATCACGGCCGGACAAAAGGAAGTGATAGCCGAAGCTATTTAAGCCACTTCCCCGCTGGCAACTCGGATGGTAATCTTGGGCATAGCATTTCACCAAATCACCTCATTCTCTGGGGCACACGTGAGGAACACAAATGCGAACAAGCCTGAATGGTCCCCAGGACTATATGCGACTGAAAACTCACACCCCAGAAGTGACTCGAACCCATACTCCCAGGAGCAACGCAACTGGTAACTACAGGGCGCCTTAATCCACTTGACCATCACGGCCGGACAAAAGGAAGTGATAGCCGAAGCTATTTGAGCCACTTCCCCGCCGGCAACTCGGATGGTAATCTTGGGCATAACATTTCACCAAATCACCTCATTCTTTGGGGCACACGTGAGGAACACAAATGCGAACAAGCCTGAATGGTCCCCAGGACTATATGCAACTGAAAACTCACACCCCAGAAGTGACTCGAACCCATACTCCCAGGAGCAACGCAACTGTTAACTACAGGGCGCCTTAATCCGCTTGACCATCACGGCCGGACAAAAGGAAGTGATAGCCGAAGCTATTTGAGCCACTTCCCCGCCGGCAACTCGGATGGTAATCTTGGGCATAGCATTTCACCAAATCACCTCATTCTTTGGGGCACACGTGAGGAACACAAATGCGAACAAGCCTGAATGGTCCCCAGGACTATATGCGACTGAAAACTCACACCCCAGAAGTGACTCGAACCCATACTCCCAGGAGCAACGCAACTGGTAACTACAGGGCGCCTTAATCTGCTTGACCATCACGTCCGGACAAAAGGAAGTGATAGCCGAAACTATTTGAGCCACTTCCCCGCTGGCAACTCGGATGGTAATTTTGGGCATAGCATTTCACCAAATCACCTCATTCTTTGGGGCACACGTGAGGAACACAAATGCGAACAAGCCTGAATGGTCCCCAGGACTATATGCGGCTGAAAACTCACACCCCAGAAGTGACTCGAACCCATACTCCCAGGAGCAACGCAACTGGTAACTACAGGGCGCCTTAATCCGCTTGACCATCACGGCCGGACAAAAGGAAGTGATAGCCGAAGCTATTTGAGCCACTTCCCCGCCGGCAACTCGGATTGTAATCTTGGGCATAGAATTTCACCAAATCACCTCCTTCTTTGGGGCACACGTGAGGAACACAAATGCGAACAAGCCTGAATGGTCTCCAGGACTATATGCGACTGAAAACTCACACCCCAGAAGTGACTTGAACCCATGCTCCCAGGAGCAACGCAACTGTTAACTATAGGGCGCCTTAATCCACTTGACCATCACGGCCGGACAAAAGGAAATGATAGCCGAAGCTATTTGAGCCACTTCCCCGCCGGCACCTCGGATGGTAATCTTGGGCATAGCATTTCACCAAATCACCACATTCTTTGGGGCACACGTGAGGAACACAAATGCGAACAAGCCTGAATGGTCCCCAGGACTATATGCGACTGAAAACTCACACCCCAGAAGTGACTCGAACCCATATTCCCAGGAGCAATGCAACTGGTAACTACAGGGCGCCTTAATCCGCTTGACCATCACGGCCGGACAAAAGGAAGTGATAGCCGAAGCTATTTGAGCCACTTCCCCGCCGGCAACTCGGATGGTAATCTTGGGCGTCCTAGTATGAGGTATGAGGTATGAGTACGCCCTAGTATGAGGTATCAAGTATGAGGTGATTTGGTGAAATGCTATGCCCAAGATTACCATCCGAGTTGCCGGCGGGGAAGTGGCTCAAATAGCTTCGGCTATCACTTCCTTTTGTCCGGCTGTGATGGTCAAGCGGATTAAGGCGCCCTGTAGTTACCAGTTGCGTTGCTCCTGGGAGTATGGGTTCGAGTCACTTCTGGGGTGCGAGTTTTCAGTCGCATATAGTCCTGGGGACCATTCAGGCTTGTTCGCATTTGTGTTCCTCATGTGTGCCCCAAAGAATGAGGTGATTTGATAAAATGCTATGCTCAAGATTACCATCCGAGTGCCGGCGGGGAAGTGGTTTAAATAGTTTCGGCTATCACTTCCTTATGTCCGGTCGAGATGGTCAAGCGGATTAAGGCGTCCTGTAGTTACCAGTTGTGTTGCTCCTGGGAGTATGGGTTCGAGTCACTTCTGGGGTGTGAGTTTTCAGTCGCATATAGTCCTGGGGACCATTCAGGCTTGTTCGCATTTGTGTTCCTCATGTGTGCCCTAAAGAATGAGGTGATTTGATAAAATGCTATGCCCAAGATTACCATGCGAGTGCCGGTGGGGAAGTGGTTCAAATAGCTTCGGCTATCACTTCCTTATGTCCGGTCGTGATGGTCAAGCGGATTAAGGCATCCTGCAGTTACCAGTTGTGTTGCTCCTGGGAGTATGGGTTCGAGTCACTTCTGGGGTGTGAGTTTCAGTCGCATATAGTCCTGGGGACCATTCAGGCTTGTTCGCATTTGTGTTTCTCACGTGTGCCCCAAAGAATGAGGTGATTTGATAAAATGCTATTCCCAAGATTACCATCCGAGTGCCGGTGGGGAAGTGGTTCAAACAGCTTCGGCTATCACTTCCTTATGTCCGGTCGTGATGGTCAAGCGGATTAAGGCGTCCTGTAGTTACCAGTTGTGTTGCTCCTGGGAGTATGGGTTCGAGTCACTTCTGGGGTGTGAGTTTTCAGTCGCATATTGTCCTGGGGACCATTCAGGCTTGTTCGCATTTGTGTTCCTCATGTGTGCCCTAAAGAATGAGGTGATTTGATAAAATGCTATGCCCAAGATTACCATGCGAGTGCCGGTGGGGAAGTGGTTCAAATAGCTTCGGCTATCACTTCCTTATGTCCGGTCGTGATGGTCAAGCGGATTAAGGCATCCTGCAGTTACCAGTTGTGTTGCTCCTGGGAGTATGGGTTCGAGTCACTTCTGGGGTGTGAGTTTCAGTCGCATATAGTCCTGGGGACCATTCAGGCTTGTTCGCATTTGTGTTTCTCACGTGTGCCCCAAAGAATGAGGTGATTTGATAAAATGCTATGCCCAAGATTACCATCCGAGTGCCGGCGGGGAAGTGGTTCAAATAGCTTCGGCTATCACTTCCTTTTGTCCGGTCGTGATGGTCAAGTGGATTAAGGCGTCCCTGTACATACCAGTTGCGTTGCTCCTGGCAGTATGGGTTCGAGTCACTTCTGGGGTGTGAGTTTTCAGTTGTATATAGTCCTGGGGACCATTCAGGCTTGTTTGCATTTGTGTTCCTCACGTGTGCCCCAAAGAATGAGGTGATTTGATAAAATGCTATGCCCAAGATTACCATCCGAGTGCCGGCGGGGAAGTGGTTCAAATAGCTTCGGCTATCACTTCCTTTTGTCCGGTCGTGATGGTCAAGTGGATTAAGGCGTCCCTGTACATACCAGTTGCGTTGCTCCTGGCAGTATGGGTTCGAGTCACTTCTGGGGTGTGAGTTTTCAGTTGTATATAGTCCTGGGGACCATTCAGGCTTGTTTGCATTTGTGTTCCTCACGTGTGCCCCAAAGAATGAGGTGATTTGATAAAATGCTATGCCCAAGATTACCATCCGAGTGCCGGCGGGGAAGTGGTTCAAATAGCTTCGGCTATCACTTCCTTTTGTCCGGTCGTGATGGTCAAGTGGATTAAGGCGTCCCTGTACATACCAGTTGCGTTGCTCCTGGCAGTATGGGTTTGAGTCACTTCTGGGGTGTGAGTTTTCAGTTGTATATAGTCCTGGGGACCATTCAGGCTTGTTTGCATTTGTGTTCCTCACGTGTGCCCCAAAGAATGAGGTGATTTGATAAAATGCTATGCCCAAGATTACCATCCGAGTGCCGGCGGGGAAGTGGTTCAAATAGCTTCGGCTATCACTTCCTTTTGTCCGGTCGTGATGGTCAAGTGGATTAAGGCGTCCCTGTACATACCAGTTGCGTTGCTCCTGGCAGTATGGGTTCGAGTCACTTCTGGGGTGTGAGTTTTCAGTTGTATATAGTCCTGGGGACCATTCAGGCTTGTTTGCATTTGTGTTCCTCACGTGTGCCCCAAAGAATGAGGTGATTTGATAAAATGCTATGCCCAAGATTACCATCCGAGTGCCGGCGGGGAAGTGGTTCAAATAGCTTCGGCTATCACTTCCTTTTGTCCGGTCGTGATGGTCAAGTGGATTAAGGCGTCCCTGTACATACCAGTTGCGTTGCTCCTGGCAGTATGGGTTCGAGTCACTTCTGGGGTGTGAGTTTTCAGTTGTATATAGTCCTGGGGACCATTCAGGCTTGTTTGCATTTGTGTTCCTCACGTGTGCCCCAAAGAATGAGGTGATTTGATAAAATGCTATGCCCAAGATTACCATCCGAGTGCCGGCGGGGAAGTGGTTCAAATAGCTTTGGCTATCACTTCCTTTTGTCCGGTCGTGATGGTCAAGTGGATTAAGGCGTCCCTGTACATACCTGTTGCGTTGCTCCTGGCAGTATGGGTTCGAGTCACTTCTGGGGTGTGAGTTTTCAGTTGTATATAGTCCTGGGGACCATTCAGGCTTGTTTGCATTTGTGTTCCTCACGTGTGCCCCAAAGAATGAGGTGATTTGATAAAATGCTATGCCCAAGATTACCATCCGAGTGCCGGCGGGGAAGTGGTTCAAATAGCTTCGGCTATCACTTCCTTTTGTCCGGTCGTGATGGTCAAGTGGATTAAGGCGTCCCTGTACATACCAGTTGCGTTGCTCCTGGCAGTATGGGTTCGAGTCACTTCTGGGGTGTGAGTTTTCAGTTGTATATAGTCCTGGGGACCATTCAGGCTTGTTTGCATTTGTGTTCCTCACGTGTGCCCCAAAGAATGAGGTGATTTGATAAAATGCTATGCCCAAGATAAGATTACCATCCGAGTGCCGGCGGGGAAGTGGTTCAAATAGCTTCGGCTATCACTTCCTTTTGTCCAGTCGTGATGGTCAAGTGGATTAAGGCGTCCCTGTACATACCAGTTGCGTTGATCCTGGCAGTATGGGTTCGAGTCACTTCTGGGGTGTGAGTTTTCAGTTGTATATAGTCCTGGGGACCATTCAGGCTTGTTTGCATATATATATATATATATATATATATGTCGTACCTAGTAGCCAGAACGCATTCTCGGCCTACTATTCAAGGCCCGATTTGCCTAATAAGCTAAGTTTTCCTGAATTAATATATTTTCTCTAATTTTTTTCTTATGAAATGATAAAGCTACCCATTTCATTATGTATGAGGTCAATTTTTTTTATTAGAGTTAACATTAACGTAGATATATGACCGAACCTAACCAACCCTACCTAACCTAACCTAACCTATCTTTATAGGTTAGGTTAGGTTAGGTAGCGGAAAAAGTTAGGTTAGGTTAGGTTAGGTAGGTTAGGTTGCCAAAAAACAATTAATTCATGAAAACTTGGCTTTTTAGGCAAATCCGGCCTTGCATAGTTGGCTGAGAAGTGCGTTCTGGCTACTAGGTACGACATATATATATATATATATATATATATATATATATATATATATATATATATATATATATATATATATATATATATATATATATATATATTTATTTATATATATATATATATATATATATATATATATATATTATTAAATATGACCGAAAAAGTAAGATTAATAATTCTAACACGAATTTTCTCAATCTTTCGTACATTACGGTTCACTGTTGGAGGTAAATCAAAAATTAATTCTCCAAAATTTATTTTTATTTCTAGTCTGACGTGACACGGGCGCGTTTCGTAAAACTTATTACATTTTCAAAGACTTTAGTTCACAAATACACAACTGATTAGAACCTACATATCTCCAATTTTATATCTACATTTGAGTGAGGTGGGAGGGGTGATGTGGCATTAACACAAGACAGAACAAGAGGGGATATTAATAGGGTATTAAAAGTATCAACACAAGACAGAACACAAACGATGGGTATTGAATAGAAGTGTTTGTAGAAAGCCTATTGGTCCATATTTCTTGATGCTTCTATATTGGAGCGGAGTCTTGAGGTGGGTAAAATATAGTTGTGCAATAATTGGCTGTTGATTGCTGGTGTTGACGTCTTGATGTGTAGTGCCTCGCAAACGTCAAGCCGCCTGCTATCGCTGTATCTATCGATGATTTCTGTGTTGTTTACTAGGATTTCTCTGGCGATGGTTTGGTTGTGGGAAGAGATTATATGTTCCTTAATGGAGCCCTGTTGCTTATGCATCGTTAAACGCCTAGAAAGAGATGTTGTTGTCTTACCTATATACTGGGTTTTTTGGAGCTTACAGTCCCCAAGTGGGCATTAGTGTCCCAAGTTAGTTGTCCCAAGTGGGACAACTAACACAACACCTATACCCCCTATTAGACTATTTTACAGGAACTTCTTTTCCACAGCTCATAAAACGGAGGAAAGGGTCCTGAAAGATATTGTTAATAGAAACGTTATCCCTACAGACAAAAATCAGAGGATACAACTGACGATTTACTATAAAACCAGAAAAACGGCCAGCCTTCTCATGAGAAACTCTCCAGACACAAAACAGAACGCTTTAAAAGAGACTAACGTCGTCTATGCCTTCAAATGCCCACTTGGGGACTGTAAGCTCCAAAAAACCCAGTATATAGGTAAGACAACAACATCTCTTTCTAGGCGTTTAACGATGCATAAGCAACAAGGCTCCATTAAGGAACATATAATCTCTTCCCACAACCAAACCATCGCCAGAGAAATCCTAGTAAACAACACAGAAATCATCGATAGATACAGCGATAGCAGGCGGCTTGACGTTTGCGAGGCACTACACATCAAGAAGTCAACACCAGCAATCAACAGCCAATTATTGCACAACTATATTCTACCCACCTCAAGACTCCGTTCCAATATAGAAGCATCAAGAAATATGGACCAATAGGCTTTCAACAAACACTTCTATTCAATACCCATTGTTTGTGTTCTGTCTTGTGTTGATACTTTTAATACCCAATTAATATCCCCTCTTGTTCTGTCTTGTGTTAATGCCACATCACCCCTCCCACCTCACTCAAATGTAGATATAAAATTGGAGATACGTAGGTTCTAATAAGTTGTGTATTTGTGAACTAAAGTCTTTGAAAATGTAATAAGTTTTACGAAACGCGCCCGTGTCGCGTCAGACTAGAAATAAAAATAAATTTTGGAGAATTAATTTTTGATTTACCTCCAACAGTGAACCGTAATGTACGAAAGATTGAGAAAATTCGTGTTAGAATTATTAATCTTACTTTTTCGGTCATATTTAATAATATATGTCTACAGGAAAGACTGCTACCAAAATATACTAATATATATATATATATATATATATATATATATATATATATATATATATATATATATATATATATATATATATATATATATATATATATATATATATATATATATATACACACACACACACACACACACACACACACACACACACTAGCTGTACCTGCCACGCGTTGCTGTGGCTCAGTCTGGTTAAATGGGAAAGGATGAAAAGAGAAAACCCACGTTTCTAACAGGTTTAATTTCACAGTGATTGTGAGTATACAATATTTTTTGTTGTTCAATTGTCTGTGGAAATATAGAGATTGTCTGGTTTGCCGACTCTAAAACACACAACATATCATTTTCCATGTGTGAAGCAATCCGTGTCTAGGTATAAACTGCTCAATTCTAAAGATTGACCCTGAGTTTTGTTGACGGTGATTGCAAATGCCAATCGAATTGGAAATTTCATTCTCTTAAATTGAAATGGCATATCCGTTGAAATCATAAGAATGTGAGGAATAAGGACATCTTCACATTTGAAAGGTCCTGTCAAGATTGTTGCTTCTACGATGTCGCTGATTAATTTTTTTACTGCAAGGCGCATGACGTTGTGAAGTTTTGACTGGTTGATATTTTGCAACATCATAATTGGCAAGCCGATTTTCAATTGCAGTACGTGTGATGGTATTCCTGGCAGATCGAGTGAACTCAAAAATTCTGTTGGATAATTTACTGCTTTATCTGCTTCCACAATAGTGTTGACGGACTTGTATTAAGTGGACTTTTCTTTATTCATTATTCACAACATTATTTAGTGTATGTGGGTTGAGGTCTGAATAGATAAGGGTAGTATCGTTAGCAAACAATATAGGTTTGAGAATATTAGAGACATTAGGCAGATCGTTTATATATATAAGAAATAGAAGAGGTCCTAAGATACTGCCCTGTGGCACTCCAACGGTGATTGGTAGAGTGAAAGAAGTTGTATCATTGATGGTTACATATTGGTGTCTGTCACTAAGATAGGATCGGATGTAGTCAAGGGCAAGGCCTCGGATTCCATAATGCTGGAGTTTAAGTAAGAGGTAGTTGTGATTAACAGTATCAAAGGCTTTTCTTAGGTCAATGAAGAGTCCAATCAGAAACACATTTTTGTCAAGGGCTGAGTAGATAACGTCAAGGAGACTAATGATTGCATCGTTGGTGCTCTTTTGGAACCGGAAGCCAAACTGGCAGAGGCTGAGTATGTCGAATTTTACGAGGTAGGAATAGAGCTCTTTGTAAATAATTTTTTCAAATATTTTTGATAGAATAGGTAGATTTGATATTGGTCTATAATTGTTTATGTCCGCCGGATTGCCTCCTTTATGGATTGGCGTTACTCTTGCTTTTTTTTGAGGATATGAGGGAAGGTGTGACTCTCTATAGATTTGTTGAACAGTAGTGCTATGGGTGGGGCAAGGGCATGGGAAGCTCTCTTGTAAACAATGGACGGAATTTCACTGGTGTTCCCTGCCTTGGTTTTTAGAGAGTGTATGATGGACACAACATCTGCCGGGCTGACTGGGGAAAGGAGAAGAGAGTTTGGATAGCTGCCTGAGAGATATGTGTTAATATGTGTCTGAGTCTGTGGGATTTTACTGGCAAGATTAGCACCAACCGATGAAAAGAAACTATTAAATTCATTTGCCATTTCTAAATCAGTTGACGGTATATCCCCATCCTTGTAGAGTTTTATTTGGTTATGTGAGTGTTGTTTAGTTCCTAGGATACTAGAGATTGTTTTCCAAGTGCTTTTCATGTTGCCATTTGCTTCATTGAATCTATTCACATAATATGCAAGTTTTGCCTTTCTTATGATACTGGTAAGCATTGATGAGTACCTTTTAGCTACTTCCTTTGAAACTAGGCCAATCCTAAGTTTCTTTTCATATTCATGTTTCTTGTTGATTGAGTTGAGAATGCCACTTGTGAGCCATGGATTGTTTAATCTTTTGTCAGTTACTTGCTTGGTAAGAAGGGGACAATGAAGGTTGTAGAGGCTTAGAGTTTTGGAGAGGAAGAGGTTAGCTAATGAATTTATATCCTGGGTATTATTGAATTCAGAATCCCAGTTAATATTGTGAAGTGCATCTGTAAGATTGCCTAAAGCTGATTCACTGTGTAGCCTAATTGAAAGTTTCTTTCTTTTTGGTGATATTATGTCCATGTTCGCTATGAGAAAGGTAGGATAGTGGTCAGTTGTTCTGTCGTAGATTATACCAGATACAAGGGGAGCTGTTATGTTTGTCCATATGTGGTCCAAGGTAGTGGCTGATGTTTGAGTGACTCGAGTAGGTTTGGTGATTGTGGGGATTAGCATACAGGAGTTCATGCTGTTAAGGAAATAGTCAACTTGAGATCAATTTTGTTGACCCAGGTCAATATTAAAGTCTCCTCCCAGGAGGAGGATATATATATATATATATATATATATATATATATATATATATATATATATATATATATATATATATATATATATATATATATATATATTAAAGTGTGAAATCATTAAATTAAAGTGTGAAATCATCTTAATTAAATTAATATCATCATCATCTTAATCATCTTAATTTTAATCATCTTAATTATCATCTTAATTAGAAAATCATCTTAATTAATTAATAAAGAAATCATCTTAATTAATTAATACCCCCTCATCTGAATTAAAGTGTGAAATCAAGACCCATTAAAGTGTGAAATCATCTCATCTAGCCAACCAACCATAGATGCAGTGCGAACCATATTGCCAGGAGCCCAAGTGATCGCTCCCACCGACAGTGTGCTGCTAGGGGCACCTCTGGGCTCGAGCGCCATTGAGGTAGTCCTCGAAGAAAAGCTGAACGACCTGAGGAGGATGGAGGGAGGAATAGGGGCTTTGGACGCCCACGATGCTTTGTACCTTCTCACAAGGTGCCTGGCTTTGCCCAGACTGACCTATTTCCTAAGGTGTGCTCCCTCCTTCGACAGCCCAAAATTAACAGAATATGACACACTCCTAAGGTCAATAACCGTGAAAGTGTTAAACCTCTCCCTGCAAGATGACCAATGGGACCAAGCAACGCTCCCAGTTAGACTCGGGGGAATAGGTATTCGCAAGGCGACACAGTTAGCATTGCCAGCATTCTTATCTTCGACCAGTGCAACAGGTGAATTAGTTAAGGAAATACTACCGGAACACCTAAGAGACTTCATTGGGATTTATGATCCCAAATTCGCGGAAGGAGCCGGTCAGTGGGACACTCTCGTCAACTCTCATCCTCGACCGACTTTTCCAAATGACTGCAAACAGTCCAAATGGGATAGCCCCATAGTGGAGAACATCGCCACATCATTGCTGGAGGCAGCTTCCAGGAAGGACAAAGCGCGTCTTCTAGCTGTGCAAGCGCCCCATGCCGGGGACTTCCTGTTGGCAGTCCCTAATTCCGCCTTGGGCACCCGCCTGGACCATCGGACCCTAAGTATTGGTGTTGCTCTGCGCCTTGCCGCCCCTATCTCCTCCGAGCATCGGTGTATTTGCGGCCATGCACGGGCAGACCAATACGGCAGCCATGGTCTCATCTGTCGTAAGACACAGGGAAAGATTGCCAGACATGAAGCAGTCAATGACATCATCAAGAGAAGTTTGGCTTCAGCTGGATGCCCAGCACAAAGGGAACCTCAGTTGTGCAGACCTGACAACAGCCAAAAACGCCCAGATGGAGTCACCCTGCAGCCGTGGAGGGAAGGTAAACAGGTCGTGTGGGACTACACGTGTGCATCCACATTGGCTGATACCTATCTACCTTACAGCGCAGCTGAGGGAGGCGGGGCGGCCACCTTCAGGGAGACCCAGAAAACTAACAAGTACAGGGACCTAGAACGTTGTTACAGGTTCGTGCCAATAGGCTCTGAGACTCTGGGCGCCTGGGGTAAATGTGCACTTAAGTTCCTGAAGGAGCTGGGCGAGGAACTCATTGGGAAGACTAGAGACCCAAGAGCGGCCAGTTTTATGTTCCAGCGCCTCAGTGTCGCTGTTCAGAGGGGAAATGCGTGCTGTATCTTGGGTACGCACCCGACCCCCGAGGAGCTGGACGAGGTCTTCGAACACTGATTGGTATATTGTTATATTGTTATATAAGTGTGTGTTTTCTGTAAACTGTAGCATTACAATAAAATCAAATAAAAAAAAAATAATAGGGGTGGTAGGAGAGGAAAAGATTAAAGTATTCAGTGAGAATCCACAAGATCTTCTCTGAACACTATTTATTTTCTTCTTTGAGGATGTGGGTCCCTTTAATTAAACCAGTGGTGGTACCCCTAAATATATATATATATATATATATATATATATATATATATATATATATATATATATATATATATATATATATATATATATATATATATATATATATATATATATTATTAAATATGACCGAAAAAGTAAGATTAATAATTCTAACACGAATTTTCTCAATCTTTCGTACATTACGCTTCACTGTTGGAGGTAAATCAAAAATCAATTCTCCAAAATTCATTTTTATTTCATTCAAAATTCATTTGAATTTTCATTTGAATTTTGGAGAATTGATTTTTGATTTACCTCCAACAGTGAAGCGTAATGTACGAAAGATTGAGAAAATTCGTGTTAGAATTATTAATCTTACTTTTTCGGTCATATTTAATAATATATGTCTACAGGAAAGACTGCTACCAAAATATACTAATATATATATATATATATATATATATATATATATATATATATATATATATATATATATATATATATATATATATATATATATATATATATATATATATATGTCGTACCTAGTACCCAGAACGCACTTCTCAGCCTACTATGCAAGGCCCGATTTGCCTAATAAGCCAAGTTTTCCTGAATTAATATATTTTCTCAAATTTTTTTCTTATGAAATGATAAAGCTACCCATTTCATTATGTATGAGGTCAATTTTTTTTATTAGAGTTAACATTAACGTAGATATATGACCGAATCTAACCAACCCTACCTAACCTAACCTAACCTAACTTTATAGGTTAGGTTAGGTTAGGTAGCGGAAAAAGTTAGGTTAGGTTAGGTTAGGTAGGTTAGGTTGCCAAAAAACAATTAATTCATGAAAACTTGGCTTTTTAGGCAAATCCGGCCTTGCATAGTAGGCTGAGAAGTGCGTTCTGGCTACTAGGTACGACATATATATATATATATATATATATATATATATATATATATATATATATATATATATATATATATATATATATATATATATATATATACACACACACACACACTAGCTGTACCTGCCACGCGTTGCTGTGGCTCAGTCTGGTTAAATGGGAAAGGATGAAAAGAGAAAACCCACGTTTCTAACAGGTTTAATTTCACAGTGATTGTGAGTATACAATATTTTTTGTTGTTCAATTGTCTGTGGAAATATAGAGATTGTCTGGTTTGCCGACTCTAAAACACACAACATATCATTTTCCATGTGTGAAGCAATCCGTGTCTAGGTATAAACTGCTCAATTCTAAAGATTGACCCTGAGTTTTGTTGACGGTGATTGCAAATGCCAATCGAATTGGAAATTTCATTCTCTTAAATTGAAATGGCATATCTGTTGAAATCATAAGAATGTGAGGAATGAGGACATCTTCACATTTGAAAGGTCCTGTCAAGATTGTTGCTTCTACGATGTCGCTGATTAATTTTTTTACTGCAAGGCGCATGACGTTGTGAAGTTTTGACTGGTTGATATTTTGCAACATCATAATTGGCAAGCCGATTTTCAATTGCAGTACGTGTGATGGTATTCCTGGCAGATCGAGTGAACTCAAAAATTCTGTTGGATAATTAACTGCTTTATCTGCTTCCACAATAGTGTTGACGGACTTGTATTAAGTGGACTTTTCTTTATTCATTATTCACAACATTATTTAGTGTATGTGGGTTGAGGTCTGAATAGATAAGGGTAGTATCGTCAGCAAACAATATAGGTTTGAGAATATTAGAGACATTAGGCAGATCGTTTATATATATAAGAAATAGAAGAGGTCCTAAGATACTGCCCCGTGGCACTCCAACGGTGATTGGTAGAGTGAAAGAAGTTGTATCATTGATGGTTACATATTGGTGTCTGTCACTAAGATAGGATCGGATGTAGTCAAGGGCAAGGCCTCGGATTCCATAATGCTGGAGTTTAAGTAAGAGGTAGTTGTGATTAACAGTATCAAAGGCTTTTCTTAGGTCAATGAAGAGTCCAATCAGAAACACATTTTTGTCAAGGGCTGAGTAGATAACGTCAAGGAGACTAATGATTGCATCGTTGGTGCTCTTTTGGAACCGGAAGCCAAACTGGCAGAGGCTGAGTATGTCGAATTTTACGAGGTAGGAATAGAGCTCTTTGTAAATAATTTTTTCAAATATTTTTGATAGAATAGGTAGATTTGATATTGGTCTATAATTGTTTATGTCCGCCGGATTGCCTCCTTTATGGACTGGCGTTACTCTTGCTTTTTTTGAGGATATGAGGGAAGGTGTGACTCTCTATAGATTTGTTGAACAGTAGTGCTATGGGTGGGGCAAGGGCATGGGAAGCTCTCTTGTAAACAATGGACGGAATTTCACTGGTGTTCCCTGCCTTGGTTTTTAGAGAGTGTATGATGGACACAACATCTGCCGGGCTGACTGGTGAAAGGAGAAGAGAGTTTGGATAGCTGCCTGAGAGATATGTGTTAATATGTGTCTGAGTCTGTGGGATTTTACTGGCAAGATTAGCACCAACCGATGAAAAGAAACTATTAAATTCATTTGCCATTTCTAAATCAGTTGACGGTATATCCCCATCCTTGTAGAGTTTTATTTGGTTATGTGAGTGTTGTTTAGTTCCTAGGATACTAGAGATTGTTTTCCAAGTGCTTTTCATGTTGCCATTTGCTTCATTGAATCTATTCACATAATATGCAAGTTTTGCCTTTCTTATGATACTGGTAAGCATTGATGAGTACCTTTTAGCTACTTCCTTTGAAACTAGGCCAATCCTAAGTTTCTTTTCATATTCATGTTTCTTGTTGATTGAGTTGAGAATGCCACTTGTGAGCCATGGATTGTTTAATCTTTTGTCAGTTACTTGCTTGGTAAGAAGGGGACAATGAAGGTTGTAGAGGCTTAGAGTTTTGGAGAGGAAGAGGTTAGCTAATGAATTTATATCCTGGGTATTATTGAATTAAGAATCCCAGTTAATATTGTGAAGTGCATCTGTAAGATTGCCTATAGCTGATTCACTGTGTAGCCTAATTGAAAGTTTCTTGCTTTTTGGTGGTGTTATGTCCATGTTCGCTATGAGAAAGGTAGGATAGTGGTCAGTTGTTCTGTCGTAGATTATACCAGATACAAGGGGAGCTGTTATGTTTGTCCATATATGGTCCAAGGTAGTGGCTGATGTTTGAGTGACTCGAGTAGGTTTGGTGATTGTGGGGATTAGCATACAGGAGTTCATGCTGTTAAGGAAATAGTCAACTTGAGATCAATTTTGTTGACCCAGGTCAATATTAAAGTCTCTTCCCAGGAGGAGGATATATATATATATATATATATATATATATATATATATATATATATATATATATTAAAGTGTGAAATCATTAAATTAAAGTGTGAAATCATCTTAATTAAATTAATATCATCATCATCTTAATCATCTTAATTTTAATCATCTTAATTATCATCTTAATTAGAAAATCATCTTAATTAATTAATAAAGAAATCATCTTAATTAATTAATACCCCCTCATCTGAATTAAAGTGTGAAATCAAGACCCATTAAAGTGTGAAATCATCTCATCTAGCCAACCAACCATAGATGCAGTGCGAACCATATTGCCAGGAGCCCAAGTGATCGCTCCCACCGACAGTGTGCTGCTAGGGGCACCTCTGGGCTCGAGCGCCATTGAGGTAGTCCTCGAAGAAAAGCTGAACGACCTGAGGAGGATGGAGGGAGGAATAGGGGCTTTGGACGCCCACGATGCTTTGTACCTTCTCACAAGGTGCCTGGCTTTGCCCAGACTGACCTATTTCCTAAGGTGTGCTCCCTCCTTCGACAGCCCAAAATTAACAGAATATGACACACTCCTAAGGTCAATAACCGTGAAAGTGTTAAACCTCTCCCTGCAAGATGACCAATGGGACCAAGCAACGCTCCCAGTTAGACTCGGGGGAATAGGTATTCGCAAGGCGACACAGTTAGCATTGCCAGCATTCTTATCTTCGACCAGTGCAACAGGTGAATTAGTTAAGGAAATACTACCGGAACACCTAAGAGACTTCATTGGGATTTATGATCCCAAATTCGCGGAAGGAGCCGGTCAGTGGGACACTCTCGTCAACTCTCATCCTCGACCGACTTTTCCAAATGACTGCAAACAGTCCAAATGGGATAGCCCCATAGTGGAGAACATCGCCACATCATTGCTGGAGGCAGCTTCCAGGAAGGACAAAGCGCGTCTTCTAGCTGTGCAAGCGCCCCATGCCGGGGACTTCCTGTTGGCAGTCCCTAATTCCGCCTTGGGCACCCGCCTGGACCATCGGACCCTAAGTATTGGTGTTGCTCTGCGCCTTGCCGCCCCTATCTCCTCCGAGCATCGGTGTATTTGCGGCCATGCACGGGCAGACCAATACGGCAGCCATGGTCTCATCTGTCGTAAGACACAGGGAAAGATTGCCAGACATGAAGCAGTCAATGACATCATCAAGAGAAGTTTGGCTTCAGCTGGATGCCCAGCACAAAGGGAACCTCAGTTGTGCAGACCTGACAACAGCCAAAAACGCCCAGATGGAGTCACCCTGCAGCCGTGGAGGGAAGGTAAACAGGTCGTGTGGGACCACACGTGTGCATCCACATTGGCTGATACCTATCTACCTTACAGCGCAGCTGAGGGAGGCGGGGCGGCCACCTTCAGGGAGACCCAGAAAACTAACAAGTACAGGGACCTAGAACGTTGTTACAGGTTCGTGCCAATAGGCTCTGAGACTCTGGGCGCCTGGGGTAAATGTGCACTTAAGTTCCTGAAGGAGCTGGGCGAGGAACTCATTGGGAAGACTAGAGACCCAAGAGCGGCCAGTTTTATGTTCCAGCGCCTCAGTGTCGCTGTTCAGAGGGGAAATGCGTGCTGTATCTTGGGTACGCACCCGACCCCCGAGGAGCTGGACGAGGTCTTCGAACACTGATTGGTATATTGTTATATTGTTATATAAGTGTGTGTTTTCTGTAAACTGTAGCATTACAATAAAATCAAATAAAAAAAAAAAATAATAGGGGTGGTAGGAGAGGAAAAGATTAAAGTATTCAGTGAGAATCCACAAGATCTTCTCTGAACACTATTTATTTTCTTCTTTGAGGATGTGGGTCCCTTTAATTAAACCAGTGGTGGTACCCCTAAATATATATATATATATATATATATATATATATATATATATATATATATATTTTATCTTATATATATATATATATATATATATATATATATTTTATCTTATATATATATATATATATATATATATATATATATATATATATATATATATATATATATATATATATATATATCTATATATATATATATATTATTAAATATGACCGAAAAAGTAAGATTAATAATTCTAACACGAATTTTCTCAATCTTTCGTACATTACGCTTCACTGTTGGAGGTAAATCAAAAATCAATTCTCCAAAATTCATTTTTATTTCATTCAAAATTCATTTGAATTTTCATTTGAATTTTGGAGAATTGATTTTTGATTTACCTCCAACAGTGAAGCGTAATGTACGAAAGATTGAGAAAATTCGTGTTAGAATTATTAATCTTACTTTTTCGGTCATATTTAATAATATATGTCTACAGGAAAGACTGCTACCAAAATATACTAATATATATATATATATATATATATATATATATATATATATATATATATATATATATATATATATATATATATATATATATATATATATATATATATATATATATATATATATATATATATATATATATATATATATATATGTCGTACCTAGTACCCAGAACGCACTTCTCAGCCTACTATGCAAGGCCCGATTTGCCTAATAAGCCAAGTTTTCCTGAATTAATATATTTTCTCAAATTTTTTTCTTATGAAATGATAAAGCTACCCATTTCATTATGTATGAGGTCAATTTTTTTTATTAGAGTTAACATTAACGTAGATATATGACCGAACCTAACCAACCCTACCTAACCTAACCTAACCTAACTTTATAGGTTAGGTTAGGTTATGTAGCGGAAAAAGTTAGGTTAGGTTAGGTTAGGTAGGTTAGGTTGCCAAAAAACAATTAATTCATGAAAACTTGGCTTTTTAGGCAAATCCGGCCTTGCATAGTAGGCTGAGAAGTGCGTTCTGGCTACTAGGTACGACATATATATATATATATATATATATATATATATATATATATATATATATATATATATATATATATATATATATATATATATATATGTCGTACCTAGTAGCCAGAACTCACTTATCAGCCTACTATGCAAGGCCCGATTTGCCTAATAAGCCAAGTTTTCCCGAATTATTATATTTTCTCTAATTTTTTTCTTATGAAATGATAAAGCTACCCATTTCATTATGTATGAGGTCAATTTTTTTTATTGGAGTTAAAATTAACGTAGATATATGACCGAACCTAACCAACCCTACCTAACCTAACCTAACCTATCTTTATAGGTTAGGTTAGGTTAGGTGGCCGAAAACGTTAGGTTAGGTTAGGTTAGGTAGGTTAGGTTGTCGAAAAAACATTAATTCATGAAAACTAGGCTTATTAGGCAAATCAGGCCTTGCATAGTAGGCTGAGAAGTGAGTTCTGGCTACTAGGTACGACATATATATATATATATATATATATATATATATATATATATATATGTATATATATATATGTCGTACCTAGTAGCCAGAACTCACTTCTCAGCCTACTATGCAAGGCCCGATTTGCCTAATAAGCCAAGTTTTCATGAATTAATGTTTTTTCGTCGACCTAACCTACCTAACCTAACCTAACCTAGCTTTTTTTGGCTACCTAACCTAACCTTACCTATATATAGGTTAGGTTAGGTTAGGTAGGGTTGGTTAGGTTCGGTCATATATCTACGTTAATTTTATCTCCAATAAAAAAAATTGACCTCATACATAGTGAAAAGGGTAGCTTTATCATTTCATAAGAAAAAAATTATAGTAAATTTATTAATTCAGGAAAACTTGGCTTATTAGGCAAATCGGGCCTTGAATAGTAGGCTGAGAAGTGAGTTCTGGCTACTAGGTACGACATATATATATATATATATATATATATATATATATATATATATATATATATATATATATATATATATATATATATACACACACACACACACTAGCTGTACCTGCCACGCGTTGCTGTGGCTCAGTCTGGTTAAATGGGAAAGGATGAAAAGAGAAAACCCACGTTTCTAACAGGTTTAATTTCACAGTGATTGTGAGTATACAATATTTTTTGTTGTTCAATTGTCTGTGGAAATATAGAGATTGTCTGGTTTGCCGACTCTAAAACACACAACATATCATTTTCCATGTGTGAAGCAATCCGTGTCTAGGTATAAACTGCTCAATTCTAAAGATTGACCCTGAGTTTTGTTGACGGTGATTGCAAATGCCAATCGAATTGGAAATTTCATTCTCTTAAATTGAAATGGCATATCCGTTGAAATCATAAGAATGTGAGGAATGAGGACATCTTCACATTTGAAAGGTCCTGTCAAGATTGTTGCTTCTACGATGTCGCTGATTAATTTTTTTACTGCAAGGCGCATGACGTTGTGAAGTTTTGACTGGTTGATATTTTGCAACATCATAATTGGCAAGCCGATTTTCAATTGCAGTACGTGTGATGGTATTCCTGGCAGATCGAGTGAACTCAAAAATTCTGTTGGATAATTAACTGCTTTATCTGCTTCCACAATAGTGTTGACGGACTTGTATTAAGTGGACTTTTCTTTATTCATTATTCACAACATTATTTAGTGTATGTGGGTTGAGGTCTGAATAGATAAGGGTAGTATCGTCAGCAAACAATATAGGTTTGAGAATATTAGAGACATTAGGCAGATCGTTTATATATATAAGAAATAGAAGAGGTCCTAAGATACTGCCCCGTGGCACTCCAACGGTGATTGGTAGAGTGAAAGAAGTTGTATCATTGATGGTTACATATTGGTGTCTGTCACTAAGATAGGATCGGATGTAGTCAAGGGCAAGGCCTCGGATTCCATAATGCTGGAGTTTAAGTAAGAGGTAGTTGTGATTAACAGTATCAAAGGCTTTTCTTAGGTCAATGAAGAGTCCAATCAGAAACACATTTTTGTCAAGGGCTGAGTAGATAACGTCAAGGAGACTAATGATTGCATCGTTGGTGCTCTTTTGGAACCGGAAGCCAAACTGGCAGAGGCTGAGTATGTCGAATTTTACGAGGTAGGAATAGAGCTCTTTGTAAATAATTTTTTCAAATATTTTTGATAGAATAGGTAGATTTGATATTGGTCTATAATTGTTTATGTCCGCCGGATTGCCTCCTTTATGGACTGGCGTTACTCTTGCTTTTTTTGAGGATATGAGGGAAGGTGTGACTCTCTATAGATTTGTTGAACAGTAGTGCTATGGGTGGGGCAAGGGCATGGGAAGCTCTCTTGTAAACAATGGACGGAATTTCACTGGTGTTCCCTGCCTTGGTTTTTAGAGAGTGTATGATGGACACAACATCTGCCGGGCTGACTGGTGAAAGGAGAAGAGAGTTTGGATAGCTGCCTGAGAGATATGTGTTAATATGTGTCTGAGTCTGTGGGATTTTACTGGCAAGATTAGCACCAACCGATGAAAAGAAACTATTAAATTCATTTGCCATTTCTAAATCAGTTGACGGTATATCCCCATCCTTGTAGAGTTTTATTTGGTTATGTGAGTGTTGTTTAGTTCCTAGGATACTAGAGATTGTTTTCCAAGTGCTTTTCATGTTGCCTTTTGCTTCATTGAATCTATTCACATAATATGCAAGTTTTGCCTTTCTTATGATACTGGTAAGCATTGATGATTACCTTTTAGCTACTTCCTTTGAAACTAGGCCAATCCTAAGTTTCTTTTCATATTCATGTTTCTTGTTGATTGAGTTGAGAATGCCACTTGTGAGCCATGGATTGTTTAATCTTTTGTCAGTTACTTGCTTGGTAAGAAGGGGACAATGAAGGTTGTAGAGGCTTAGAGTTTTGGAAAGGAAGAGGTTAGCTTATGAATTTATATCCTGGGTATTATTGAATTCAGAATCCCAGTTAATATTGTGAAGTGCATCTGTAAGATTGCCTATAGCTGATTCACTGTGTAGCCTAATTGAAAGTTTCTTGCTTTTTGGTGGTGTTATGTCCATGTTCGCTATGAGAAAGGTAGGATAGTGGTCAGTTGTTCTGTCGTAGATTATACCAGATACAAGGGGAGCTGTTATGTTTGTCCATATATGGTCCAAGGTAGTGGCTGATGTTTGAGTGACTCGAGTAGGTTTGGTGATTGTGGGGATTAGCATACAGGAGTTCATGCTGTTAAGGAAATAGTCAACTTGAGATCAATTTTGTTGACCCAGGTCAATATTAAAGTCTCTTCCCAGGAGGAGGATATATATATATATATATATATATATATATATATATATATATATATATATATATATATATATATATATATATATATATATGTCGTACCTAGTACCCAGAACGCACTTCTCAGCCTACTATGCAAGGCCCGATTTGCCTAATAAGCCAAGTTTTCCTGAATTAATATATTTTCTCTAATTTTTTTCTTATGAAATGATAAAGCTACCCATTTCATTATGTATGAGGTCAATTTTTTTTTATTGGAGTTAAAATTAACGTAGATATATGACCGAACCTAACCAACCCTACCTAACCTAACCTAACCTATCTTTATAGGTTAGGTAGCCGAAAAAGTTAGGTTAGGTTAGGTTAGGTAGGTTAGGTGGTCGAAAAACAATTAATTCATGAAAACTTGGCTTATTAGGCAAATTGGGCTTTGCATACTAGGCTGAGAAGTGCGTTCTGGCTACTAGCTACGACATATATATATATATATATATATATATATATATATATATATATATATATATATATATATATATATATATATATATATATATATATATATATATATATATATATATATATATATTAGTATATTTTGGTAGCAGTCTTTCCTGTAGACATATATTATTAAATATGACCGAAAAAGTAAGATTAATAATTCTAACACGAATTTTCTCAATCTTTCGTACATTACGCTTCACTGTTGGAGGTAAATCAAAAATCAATTCTCCAAAATTCATTTTTATTTCTAGTCTGACTCGACACGGGCGCGTTTCGTAAAACTTATTACATTTTCAAAGACTTTAGTTCACAAATACACAACTGATTAGAACTTACGTAAGTTCTAATCAGTTGTGTATTTGTGAACTAAAGTCTTTGAAAATGTAATAAGTTTTACGAAACGCGCCCGTGTCGCGTCAGACTAGAAATAAAAATGAATTTTGGAGAATTGATTTTTGATTTACCTCCAACAGTGAAGCGTAATGTACGAAAGATTGAGAAAATTCGTGTTAGAATTATTAATCTTACTTTTTCGGTCATATTTAATAATATATATATATATATATATATTTATATATATATATATATATATATATATATATATATATATATATATATATATATATATATATATATATATATATTAGTATATTTTGGTAGCAGTCTTTCCTGTAGACATATATTATTAAATATGACCGAAAAAGTAAGATTAATAATTCTAACACGAATTTTCTCAATCTTTCGTACATTACGCTTCACTGTTGGAGGTAAATCAAAAATCACTTCTCCAAAATTCATTTTTATTTCTAGTCTGACGCGACACGGGCGCGTTTCGTAAAACTTATTACATTTTCAAAGACTTCACAAATACACAACTGATTAGAACGTATCTCTGATTTTATATCTACATTTGAGTGAGGTGGGAAGGGTGATGTGGCATTAACACAAGACAGAACAAGAGGGGATATTAATAGGGTATTAAAAGTATCAACACAAGACAGAACAGAAACAATGGGTATTGAATAGAAGTGTTTGTAGAAAGCCTATTGGTCCATATTTCTTGATGCTTCTATATTGGAGCGGAGTCTTGAGGTGGGTAGAATATAGTTGTGCAATAATTGGCTGTTGATTGCTGGTGTTGACTTCTTGATGTGTAGTGCCTCGCAGACGTCAAGCCGCCTGCTATTGCTGTATCTATCGATGATTTCTGTGTTGTTTACTAGGATTTCTCTGGCGATGGTTTGGTTGTGGGAAGAGATTATATGTTCCTTAATGGAGCCCTGTTGCTTATGCATCGTTAAACGCCTAGAAAGAGATGTTGTTGTCTTGCCTATATACTGGGTTTTTTGGAGCTTACAGTCCCCAAGAGGGCATTTGAAGGCATAGACGACGTTGGTCTCTTTTAAATCGTTCTGCTTTGTGTCTGGAGAGTTTCTCATGAGTAGGCTGGCCGTTTTTCTGGTTTTATAGTAAATCGTCAGTTGTATCCTATGATTTTTGTTTGTAGGGATAACGTTTCTATTAACAATATCTTTCAGGACCCTTTCCTCCGTTTTATGAGCTGTGGAAAAGAAGTTCCTGTAAAATAGTCTAATAGGGGGTATAGGTGTTGTGTTAGTTGTCTCTTCAGAGGTTGCATGGCGTTTCACTTTCCTTCTTATGATGTCTTCGACGAAACCATTGGAGAAGCTGTTGTTGACTAGGAACTGCCTTACCCTACAGAGTTCTTCGTCGACTTGCTTCCATTCTGAGCTGTGGCTGAGAGCACGGTCGACATAAGCGTTAACAACACTCCTCTTGTACCTGTCTGGGCAGTCGCTGTTGGCATTTAGGCACATTCCTATGTTCGTTTGCTTAGTGTAGACTGCAGTGTGGAAACCTCCGCTCTTTTCCATGACTGTTACATCTAGAAAGGGCAGCTTCCCATCCTTTTCCATCTCGTAAGTGAAACGCAGCACGGAACTCTGCTCAAATGCCTCCTTCAGCTCCTGCAGATGTCTGACATCAGGTACCTGTGTAAAAATGTCGTCAACATACCTGCAGTATATGGCCGGTTTCAAGTTCATGTCGACTAAGACTTTTTGCTCGATGGTACCCATGTAGAAGTTTGCAAACAGGACACCTAGGGGAGAACCCTTGGCGACCCCATCTACTTGCTTATACATGTGCCCATCCGGGCTCAAGAAGGGTGCCTCTTTAGTACAAGCTTAGAGTAGTTTCCTTAGAATATTTTCTGATATGTCAAGAGGAGTACAGGCCGGATCACGATACACTCTGTCGGCTATCATCCCGATTGTCTCGTCCACAGGTGCGTTGGTAAACAGTGATTCTACGTCCAACGAGGCTCTTATCCTTGTGGCCCGTGTGCCCCGCAGTAAGTCAACAAGTTCCTTTGGAGACTTCAGGCTGAAGGCGCAAGGGACATAAGGAGTCAGCAGGCCGTTCAGTCGCTTCGCCAGTCTGTACGTGGGTGTGGGTATCTGGCTGATGATTATATATATATATATATATATATATATATATATATATATATATATATATATATATATATATATATATATATATATATATATATATATATATACATATAATAATAATATATGTCTACAGGAAAGACTAATATATATAATTATATATTAGTATATATATAATATAATAATATTAATATATATATAATAATATATGTCTACAGGAAAGACTGCTACCAAAATATACTTATACACGAGGTATAAGTATATATAAGTATATATAAGTATATATAAGTATATATAAGTATATATATATATATATATATATATATATATATATATATATATATATATATATATATATATATATATATATATATATATATATATATATATATA